>NW_018128217.1:24586-32727 GCF_001952655.1 Monopterus albus
ATCACTGTGCAGTCACTGAGTGGATTAATACTGAATGGAGTGGGACATATTTGTTAGTAAAAGGTAACAATATGATTTGGTTTGTTTATCTTTCTCTTTTGTCTTAATATGTTTTGAAAAATCCTCAGCTTTATTCCAAAGCTTAACAAATTCAATCCAATTAAATTTACAGCATATTTGAGATAAACTTAAATGATTTTTTTATGCTTCGAAAATGTGTCATCTCAAACTTTTAACACTGTTTTGTAAAAGTGATTTGTATTGCACAGGAAACCCTCAGAGGAAATCAGACTATACTGTTGTTCAGTGGCCGACAGTATCTGATCCAGTCCGACCAGGAGACTCAGTCACTCTGCAGTGTTCAGTCGTCTCTGGCTCTGAGAACACGACGTGTCCAGGAGGTCACAGTGTGTACTGGTTCAGAGCCGGATCAGATAAATCTCATCCAGACATCATCTACACTGATGGACATAATAACTGTGAGAAGAGACCTGACAGTGTGAAGAGCTGTGTTTATCGCTTCTCTAAAAACATCAGCTCCTCTGATGCTGGGACTTATTACTGTGCTGTGGCCGCATGTGGACAGATATTATTTGGAAGTGGAACAAAACTGGAGATCGAAGGTATGATTTTATGTTCACAATAGAAGCAACAGTCAAATACATAAATAACACTGTGAATGATGCATCTCATTTTCTTTATGCTATGTTCTTTGTTTTGTAGTACAAACAACACAGTCAGTATTTGTAGCAGTGGTGATAATAATAGTCTGCTTGGCTCTTTCTGTTGTTGGAAATGTTGCCCTCATCTACAGGTACAGAGTGCATGTCCAAAGTAAAGGTAAGTGTTGCAAGGACTACAATTATTGCAAAGACTAAATCTGTCCTGTTACATTTAAATAGCATTCATCACAAGATTAAATATATTTATGTATTTCATATCAGACAAACCTTTATAACACAGGTTCTTTGGAGTTTTTCATTTTACACATTTTTAATTAACTGCAGAACAGTAAAGTAAAACATGCTTTAACAAAATAATTAAATTAACATCCATTCGGTGATTATTTTGTGACATAATTTAATAGAAAATAAGATTAACTAAGGGTATTATTTTATTTCATTTAAATATAGCAATGGAAAATGCGGTTTCAGAGGCACAGCATGACGATTTGAACCAACCAGTGTGTGACACAGTAAGTGATAATACAAAATGTTATTTATTGTATGGTTGTTGTTACAGTATATTAATACATTTTGTGAAGGTCTCATATGTTAGTGTCTATAAATAATGTATTTATGCACAACTGTTTATTTGCTGCACAGACTGAAGATGAAGACAAATTGAACTATGCCGCCATCTGTTTCTCTGAAAGAAAAGTAACCAGAGGACGAAAGAAGAGGGACTTTTCAGAGGACAGAGTGTACGCTGGTGTTAAGTGTTAACACTGTTTATACTGTATGCTGTTTATTCCTCCTCATTTTAATCTGAACTATACATCATGCAACATAAAGTTTGTAAATTTTTTGCTGTATTTTTTATCTTAGCTAAATAATAAAGGTCTTTTTTATTCCCAGTATTTCAGTTATCAAAGGCTTTCACGTGTTTTTGTGGCATTTCTAACAAACAATTCCACATTTGGTTTTTAACTATATTAACACAAATCTTACTGTTGCTCAAATTATTTATATATTGCTGCAATGATAAACAATTTCATTTAAATTGTTTATTTGCTCTTCGTATGTAAATGTGGCTGCAAGCAACGTGTGAGTACTTTTTTTTTTAAAATGGTCATGTTCGCATGCTAAACATCCATCCATTATCTATACCATTTATCCGGAAGAGGGTCGTGGGGGGCAGGAGTCGATCCCAGCTGACATTAGGCGAGAGGCTGGATGCGTCCTGGTCACAGGGCTGACACTTAGACAAACAACCACACACACTCCTACCGGCAATTTAGTCACCAGTCAACCTAAGCTGCATGTCTTCAAACTGAAGCCGGAGTACGCAGGGAGAGCCCACGTAGGCACAGGGAGAACATGCAAACTCCACACAGAAAGGCCCCAGGTCAGTCAGGGCTCGAACCCAGAACCTTCTTCCTGGGAGACGACAGTGCTAACCACTGCTCCACCATGCTAAACAATAAACTTAAAAGTGCTGGGATGCAGACTAGAATAATACATGCAGGCAGAATATCATCATGATCCTAAAGCTAAAGAAGATGGATCTAAACAAAAAAATCACTTTCCCTTTAAAGCATGAAACAGATAAATGTTTATCTGAAAATGAAAATGTTGTGGTTCAGTATTTCACACAAATAAATCTGTGTGTTTTCAATTTACTGTTTATGGACTTTTAAATTGACAGATTTGAGAGTGAGTGCACTATCAAGTGTGTAACATCCCTTGTGCAGAAAAGCACAGCTGGTATCTGTTAAACCTGTGTTTGCACCCCGCTTTCCTATTGAAATCTGTACTAGACTTATAGGGCATTTTTATTCATTAGTATTAAGCTGTCTTCACAGTGGTGCAGTGCAGAGTTGTCTCACACATCAAAACTGGTTGTCTGTGTTTGTGTGGGCCTCCTCCTGCAGCCTAAAAACATGCAGGTCAGGTTAGCTGGTGATTTTAAATTGCCTGTGGGTGTGACATAAGCGTAAGTGGTTGTCTGTCTGTGTGTGTCAGCCCTGTGAGTAAGTCATCACCTGACCATGGTGTACCCCGCCTCTCACCCACGTCAGCTGGGATCAGCATACGACCTTTCATAAGATAAGCAGGTATAGTTAATAGACAGATGAATGTTGTACCTAATTGTTTTGCTTTACAGATCATAAATTTACCTTAAGGTTCAATCTCACTGCTCTCATCACTATTAGCTGGTGTACACATCATCTTTATTATGTTTTAGCTGATTATCTGCAGCAGCTGTTGTCAGAGAAAAAACATTTCTAATAAATCTGCTTTTCATTGCACAAAACCAAACAGCAGGCAAAGGTTTGCTTAGAAGTGTTGTTCCATGTCTCTTAGATGTGTGAATTAGCAGCTACAAATATCAGACCCCAGCTAGCTAGAACAGTCAGTTACTAAGCTAACTTCCTGATGACTAATCTCAACACAGAAGATTTCACCTTTGATGAACACAATGAAAATGTGTCAAAGTGTGTGAAATTGTCTTTGCTTATGTTCATGCATTTGCATTAAGTAGTAGTTATTTGAGTACTTGTGTGTTAGTTTATCAAAATATTTAACGGTTATTGTATCTCTATGTAAGATCTAGTTATTTGGTGCATCCTGTTAGTCATAAATCTCCACATATCACAGCCGTTTCCTTTTATACCGGTAAAACAGTACGAACTAACATTAGCTACTGACATTTATTGGTGTCAAGTGGTAATATCCAGTGAGAGACAACAGCATTTTACTTGACTGTCAAAGTAAAACTCTAAAGATTGCACACTTTAAATTATTCCTTCCAGTGACCATGAACTGTAGAGTGAACATTTGATACCAGCATCCCCACTCAGAAGTACCTGGAGCAAAGTGTAGGTTCAGGAATGTGATCGAAAAACAGATGGAGAAAGGCGAAGACAAAACCAAAATACGTGCAAACCCACAAATTATAGCCTCAGATATAAGCACGCTACACATGAGCACACCAATGTCTACTTGCTGAACTCTTCAAATAAATCACACTACAGTATTAGGAGTCATGCCATCCAACCAATTATTTTTGTTCAGGTCCAGCAACTTTAAACACACATACACACAGACATTGTAATATAGAAATCGGTCTCCTTATAAAATACAACACTGTGTCTAATATAATATACAAAACATAGAAGAAAGGCTGTTTTAATGGTGTTTTTCTTGCAGTATATAAAATCAAATTTTGAGTGATTGTTCAAGATCAATCTGACAAACAGTAGAAGAGAAATACAAATAACAACAACAACAACAATATTAATAAATATGCATACTTGTGTTCTTCTAGCAGCCAACATCACAAAACATGAGTGCTGCCTCAGTCCTAACCTAATCATACTTATTATACTCTTAACGGTAACATTACCTCTGAATATTTGCAAATAAATCTCCCATCTCATTTCATTCACCTAAACAGGAATCATATCTGTATGAAACTGACTTTATCCAACACTATATATATATATATATATCAGTTATTTCTCCTTCATGGGGACGGCTCAGTCATGCCAGAGTACACACTGTCCTGAGGAAACTCTCTATTATTCATCCATCTTTTAGGTTTTCTGGAGGGGAAGTTCAGGGCTACATAGTTGATTGCCCCTGGTTCATCATCCTGCAAATGATAATTATGATAGAGATTAGATCTGTAATTCCACAAGCAGTTAATAATGGACTGTTTTTAAAAGCTTCCGTACATAATGTGCTAGTAAAATGAAAAAAGGTTCAGGGACAAAATATTTCTTTTATTTTCTGACAAAAGACTCAGACTGATAACCTTACCATCCACCTGGTCCAGCCAACAATTACACTTTAGTGATTTATTATAATTCAGTTCTAGTCATCCATTGCAGTTTTATATTAGATTTACCACATTCCTTGTTTGATCCTCAGAAGATCTGTCATGTTCAACATGATTGGAAATCGTTACTTCTCCTGTTAATGAAAGCAAGACACTATTTATTGTTTCATCTGTACCACATCACAACCACCACCATCTGGTCACAAACTGGTTACTGCCCCATGTTAGAATGTTTCTCTTATTTGATTAGTGAGTGAGTGAAAGGAGATGAGCAGTATAAAGTAACCCAATCCATGTGCACATGATGGCCCACTGTACCTTTGTCATGTCCACAAACTTGCTTTGGCTTTATGGAGTGAATTAGAGCAGCAGTCACAATGATAGAGTAGACCAGCAGTGTCATAAGGACAGTCACAAATGGCCACACTACTTGTCCTGAAATCAGAAAACATTCCAGAGAGAAACCATGTAAAACTTAAAAGTTTCATCAAAGGGTGTTCATGAACTGCACCTATTGTGTCTTGTTTACCTTAGACTATTTTTGTGTAACAGGAAGAACTTAAAGAAAATTATGTTTGTGGTTGCAGACATCTGTTCCATAGAACCAGTGATTTATTCTCTAGTGACAAATGTTGTTTTTTAGCCCCACACTAGCCCCACCACAGCTCTATAGATGGCGATGTCAGCCTGTCACTTTGTTGGTACACCGCTTTGATCCAGACTGAAATATCTCAACAACTACTGGAGGAATCAACATAAAACGTGATGCAGAATCTCATGGTCCCCTTGCAATTTGTGCTAATTTCAGTGATCTAATAATGTTTTATCAAGTGACCCCATCAGGTCAAATTTTAAAATCGTCTTTGACTTTGGTTAATGATCAAATACCTGCAAAGTGAATGACATTTCCATGAGCATCAGCTGTACTTTGTGTTGAGTGCCAATTAGCAAAAGTTGGCATGCTAATCTAACTACTAAATATTGTTGTAATTGTGAGCATTAGGATTAGCTCAAAACATTAGCACATTAGCTTGCTATGCCAAAGAACAGCCTCACAGAGCTGCTTGCACACTCTTAGTTTGTAGTTTCGGTTTTATTTAGTTATGTGATTTTCTAAAAATGTTGTATGTTGTTTTGAGCGACACTGTGCAGTTTATCTTCTATATAGTTCAAGCACTAAAGCTAAGCTAACTGTGCTCCTCTTTTCCACTAAATGCTTTTCAAAAGGAATAAAGGATAAAATTACAGATAAATCACGAATAAATAACATTAGTCCTAATTGATAAAATATGAGGAAATATTAATTTACATATTTTGTAATTCACATGTATACATGTATACTGTAAAACGATCACTGACACCAGATTTGTTTTCTGCTAAAATATCTGACCTTTCAGTTTAATATTAATATAGACAATGTGAAGGTACACACCGTGCTGAATGTTATGACAGGGGCACCAATTTGGCAGGGATATGCTGTATTTACCTGCATATATTCTTATTTTATTATTTATATTTCACTTTACTGACTGGTAATTCAGAATGGATAACCTCAGCTGACTGTAGCTAACTCTTAGCAGACCTAGACATCCTGAGAGTGACAGACTGAAAAATTACCACATTCTGATCTCAGCTCTTGGTTTGGGATCTAACACTAGTTAGTAGCTGTCAGCAGATAATAAAAATGCTGCACATGAATCCATTTATGTCCTGTCTGTGCTCAAACTGAACACTAAAGTGGATGTTTGCACGTAGCTGAAGCATCTGCTACTATATGTAGCTGTATGAGATAGTATTTATTTATTTTTATTAACTTATAGATGTATGTAGTGTATGTCTCTATGATGGATAATGAGTGTAATCTTCCAAAATGGTGCATTTACCCAAAATTCAACAACGCTTGATTACAGCGCCACATTCTCTATTGCCTACCGTAAAGCCAACCGCCTCCTGCTGCCTTTGCTGCAGTTCCTAAATATAACACTTTATTCATTAATAAAAACATTACCTCTGAACATAATCCAGCCAGTGATTATGTAACAATTTTGTTACAAACCGAATTTCTATTAGACAATGTTGCTACTTTTTTCACATTCCTGTGTTAGTCAATCTGGTATCATAAAAAGTAAGAGAAGATGAGCTGCAGAGAGCAGGGCCTCAGTGGTACTGAGACCACCAGAGGAAATGGAGAGAAAACACACTCTTACACAGAGAAAGAACAAAGAGAGGGGAAGAAGCCGTGGCAGTCGACCTCACCCAAGAAAAAACTGTACTGTGTAGGTGGTGCCCCTCAAAGTCAATCTCATTACAACTGTAAACTGTACAGACTGAATCTCCCAACCTTTGTGGCTTGTGATCATTCGAAACAACACAACGTCAACTCTCTGTACCTCATCAAAGGTTACATACAATATTTCTATAAGCGCTTCAAAGAAATCGAACTTGAATCATTTTTGAGGCCTGAACAGATAAAGCTACAGTGTATTTCAAGTAAACAAGGGAAAGAAACTATATATACACCATAATTTTATGGACCTGATTTTGTTTTTTCCCAATTACCAACACTGTGCTTAGAAAGCAATAGATAATGAAACATTAAATACGTACTTATCTCTTCAACTCATCCCTTCAACCTTCTGGTAGGGAGACGACTGCTCTACCCACCCAACCACTGTCACCTCCCCCATTATTAGAAAGTAATAGATAATAAAACATTAAATACATACTTATCTCCACTTTAGTTCCTTCCCCAAACAGGATCTGTCCACATGTGACCACAGCACAGTAGTAAGTCCCATTGTCAGAGTCCTGTACAGTTTTGGACAAACTGTAGACACAGCTTCTCTGCTCTTGTTCATCACCGCTGTCATTGTGAGTGTAAAGGACACTTGGATGGGAGTATCCTGATCCAGCTCTGAACCAGTGCACATTGTGTTCACCTGGACACCGGACTCTGTTTTCTTGGCTCTTGGAGAGAAGTGAACACTGGAGAGTCACTGAGCCGCCCAGCTGGGTCGACACGGTTTCTGGACTTTGCTTCACATAGACAGATTTCTGCTGATTATTATGATCTGTGTGGTTCACGAAAAAGACAAACTATAGTTGTTTGAGTATTGACAAAGACATAACAAACAAAAACACTGAAGTTAACATACTTTACCATTCACAGCCAAATATGTGCCTTCAGTAAAATGCATTGCGTATGCTGATCCAGACTGACAGAAATATGTTGCTTCATCTTCTTTTTGTACATTTGTGATGTTAAGGTGATACTGAGTCCCCATCCTTATGACTGTGAATCTTGAGTTGTCAAATTGATCTTTCAGTGTTACTTTAGCAAAAGTTCCTTCAGCGACTATTTGGACCATATATCCACATTTCACCTGATACCAATAAAACAACCCGGCTCTATCCCCGTAGACTGGACATGTCAGAGTCACATCGTCACTAGAGTTTGCCACAGTCACAGGGATCTGGTGAGGAACCGCTTGGGTATGAGCTAAAGAAGAGAGACAAGAAAACAAAACATAAACACTGGCAATATAGTGAAAAATGCATAAGTAGAGCCAGTTTAGCTACAAGCAGTGGTTTACATTAGCACCTGTCTTACAGTAGCAAAGAAGTGCGACTTACACAAT
>NW_018128217.1:32808-61063 GCF_001952655.1 Monopterus albus
ACTCAGATGGAAGATCTAGTTACAAGAGAAACAAGTTTTACAGTGTGGAAATCATAGTGATTGGCTGAAACACAAAAAAGGCACTTCCTGTGAAATTTTGGAAACCAGTGACCCATTTACAGAAAACATGACAGATACACTAGCTAAAGACTTTAAAGTGATATTCTAACAACTTAGCCGTGACTGAAAACTGAATTATTCATTTGATCATATAAAATAGTTATACATTTACTCAGATATAACTTGGCAGAACAGAAAATAACTTGGAGCTGTAGCCACCAGATACGTCTGCTTTTATTCATCTTGTATTATTAATGCTTACCAACATTCGTTTATTCCTGTGAAGTTGTAAATTTGTTTTATAGCAAAAGTAGTAATGGGATATGTGTATAATCAAAGATAGATTCAAATTATGATATTTATAGTGCTCCTAATATTTTCACTTGAATTTAATGCTGAATTGTGACGTTATAATCCACCAGCATGCAGCTCAATTGTTGAGGTTTTGTTTAAATGGTTTTTCTCAGTGAAATTGACAAAGCTTCAGGAGTTTGGTTTCAATAGCACTCCACCACCTGCAGGTCAGAGATTATTAAAACCCAGAGGTGGAAAATAAATATGAAGTACCATGCTTAATTACAATTTTGCCATATTATTGATCAGACTTTATTATCATGATATTTGTAGTTTGGGGTTGTTGTTTTGTTTTTTTTACCTCCTTTCCTTTATAATTCAGTGAGAAATATTGTTTTTCCTTTGTCACAACATTTATTTTATACCCACTAGTTCCTTTTCAAATTAAAATTTTGCACACAGAACATTTGATCAGTTTATAAATTGTGATACACTGATATGCAGTAGATCAAACTACCAAAAATATATATGAAGCTGTTAAAGTTATTGTCAATCAACGACACTTATCCTGTTTACAAGTTAATGCATCAACAATAATCATCCAATAATACAGTATAACAGTAACATGTGGCTTTTGCTTTTGATAATAGCATTTTTGTTGCAGCTATTTCCATAATTAAATCCTATTTTACTGCAAGACTTTTACTTGTAATTGAGTATTTTTACAGTGTGTTATTACTACTTTTACCTTTCTAAATTACCTGAGTTTTTCTTCTACCACTTCTAACAGTTTGGTGTGATTTTGTCATTGTTGTCATACTGAATCTTTCAAGACACTGTCATCTTCCAGTCAAAGTGGCGGGACTCATCTACAGTAAAAACAACTGTCTGCGTTTGTTCAGGAAGACAAAAGAAGGACAACCTAAACATCCTTTGAACTACATTGATCTCTGACGCAAAAATTAACTTTAAACACCTAAATCATTTGTTTCGAATGAGGTCTATGACCAATCATTAGCGTTTTGTGGTATGAGACTTTAGTTAAGCGTTAAGGTTCATCTTGATTACAAACCACAACTTCTTAAGCAACTCTCATAGTTGTGATGATTGAGGGGAAACAACAGGCCACCACAGGCCGCTCACAGATCTAATGAGGTTGATGGCAGCAGGTGCAATGTAGATCACAGCTTTGTGATGCAGTTGAGGCCTTTATGATGTGTGCTACATATTTCATAACCCATCCAAGCCTGAAATGCAAATCACAGTTTAACCTTTTGAAAATAGTATCAAAATATTTGTGGAAAATGTTTAAATTACTGTCAGATCAAATGAAGTCTGTCATACAGCAACAGCTTTTCCTGCACGAAATACATACTGGGTGTATGTCCTAGTATTTTTGTCATACTATAGTGGCGTGGTTCTAAGTATGGAAATAGTGTGGTCTAAATGGACCAGCACTTTTGTCCAGACTGATACGTCTCTACGACTGCTGGACATTGACATTAATGACATCCCATTAGCCTCAGCAGTGCCTTGTGCACTGAAAAAAAAGATTTGTTGGATTTACTTAAATTGTAATGTGTACATTGGTCCCACACATTATCATTTTCTTTAGGGGTTAACTTGTTTGAATTATGTTAACAGAGGAAATATGAATGAATTGCGTTGCATATACTAGCATAATCTGTGTAAATCCAAAGACCCGGTGAGTCCTTTTTTTCTGTGTGTTTTCTGCTAATTAGCAAAACTAACATGATGAACAGCTACATGTTAGCATTGTCATTTTGAGCATATTAGCATGCTGATGTTAACATTTAATGCACAGCACAGCTGTACCAGGCTTACAGAGCTGCTGCTGGGTGGCAGTAAAGCCTTGTTGTTAACTGGACAGCATTATCAGGCAGGATGCAACTTATTATTCTGTGGTATACTATAATGTATTTTCATTCCCCTCCATACAGATACAATGACCATGGCAAGGACACAATCCCTCACCAGCTTCTCACCCTAGGGGAAGCATTGCCAAACACAGAAAATGGATCAAGTCTTTATTTAGGTGGACATGGGCTTTTTCCTAGCACCATTAGAGCAACATGATCTATCTAGTGTGAATTGTTTTGGTTCTTGATGTGGGGCGACTGTGGTTCAGTGGGTAGAGCAGTTGTCTCCCCGTTGGAGGTTCGAATCTGGGTACCTGCAGTCCACATGTTGAAGTGTCCTTGGGCAAGACACTGAACCCCTAAGTTGCCCCCAATGGTTAGAGCCATTGGTTGAGTTGGCGCCGCAGATGGCTGCCTCGGTTCTCTACCAGAAACAAATTCCTTGTGTATAACATACTTGGCCAAATAAAGGTGATTATTATCCTTAATTTGGTAAAAGTGTTCTCATAATAAATGGTTATTTACTAAAATTGCTACTGTGCAGGGAACTATGGTGCAGATAATCTTGCTGGGAGTACCAAAGACTTTTGGCAAAACTCAAGTAGTACATTACATGTTGTCTAAATAGACATTTGTCCTTGCCGATCTCAATCACATTGATGATGAGAGTTAAGACTATGTCTGCTGAGGATTACTTTTGAACTACTGCCTCAGAAAAATAACACACAGACCTGCGATGCTAGTTCCTCTAGACACTAAAACCTAAAAGCACATCATGTAGCCAGCGCTGTGCTTTAATAGACACTTGCCCTGACACCTAAAGGCACATCATGTAGCCAGCGCTGTGCTTTGATGATGAACGTTCACTGTAAACATGACCGTTGATGGGCCTTACCACTTCAGAACAGATGTTATCTTCTCATCTCAGGAGCTACGAGAGAGGCGAGATGCTGTCCACATAAACAGCAGCTCGTTTCAATCTGTCTTTTCTCTGAAAATGTAAATAACAAATACCATTGATTTACGAGGATTAAAGTAACATTTTCCATGTATTTAATCACCAATTATCCTGTAATAATACATTTAGGAAGAATAGCAAACTTTCCTTGATTTGCCATAAATATGTACTCTGATTTGGAATTACAAATTACATTTATATTGTAACAGCGTGAATTGGTGTAAGTGTGTAACTGATGTATGGGGGAGAATTTTCAGTATGACTGAAATCTTTAATTGGGCTTGAGTTAAAGTAAACCAGTGGCCCAGTATACCCCAAATTATTTCCATTTGCAGGTGTTGTACCAAAATGCCAAACTGTAATGTAACCAAGGTATTTTAAACAATACTTACTGTACATTTCTGCAAACAAAAAAGGAAACAACAGTGGAATTAATTTGGAATATACTTCAACCTAATATCTAAAATCATTCTAATCTGACCTTTTTTTTATTACAACAGCACAAAATGTAAAACCCTGGAGTACTTCAATGAAGAGTCAGTGGGTAAGTAAACGTGTCTCACTAATGAGACGGTTATGGCTTCTTTAGCTGCCAAACTACTGTAGGTGCACAACAGGTACAACCATTAATGGAAAGAAACAAAAGTACCTACTGGAAATAGTTTCTGCTCAGAAACGCTAACAGTAGGTATCTCTTATGTAACCGCTGCTAGGTTTTTTTATTTTTGGTTTTTGCAACACTGTAGTATAGATGCATGTCCATGCCTGTGAAACACTAAGTAGTGTAAAGCCACATGCAGCAGCTGAGCTGTGAGATGTACACTGTGGCTGGCCATTTCTCTTCATCTGACAGACCACCAAGCATCTTTACTCAGAATGTACGGCTTTGGGCAGCAACAGGATGTTTAGCTACGGCGAAAAAAACGTCTCTGCTGGCTAAATATAGCAAAAAAAAAAAACCAAAAAACTGAAAAACTGATAGCTTTGACTTCTGCCTTCCCAGATATGCACCAGTTTAGTACAAATCAATGAACAAAATATCTTTTTCTCACCACTCAAACCAATGCAACCACATCTGTTTTCAAATGGTAAATTGTAAATCCTCTTATAACCTCCGTTAGTATAAAAGGCACTTAGTCATATTAAGCCAAACACAAAATCCCTCATGCTCCCCCATGGTTAAGTATGTAACATTTAATGTTTATGTGATCTAACTCCTAAATTGTTGGTCATATTAAATCCTGAAGTCACTGGGGGTGGATATGATATTTACTATCTAACTCAGCACCAAGTTTGCCAACCACAGATGTTTGTCTTGTGTGTGACTGAACAGATGCGGAAGGGGACAAAAATAGCAGCACTACCAACCAATAAATACTGGAAACTTTCATAAGGGGTAGGTGTGAGATGCTAAAAACCAAGCCCATCAAACCAGACATTTTTAAACCTGACTATGTTTGACTTCTATAAGCATACACTACTTAACTGTGTGCATGTTTACAAAAAAAAAAAGCTATTCATGATTAGATTCACAACAAATATCTTGAGAACTACTTCTGTGACAATACAAAAAAGGGAAGTCGAAGATATTTTGAGTGACTGTGAACCTAAAAGTGTGTCAACAGGGGATCAGCAGTTTCAGCCCCCTGCTCCTTTCATAATGATGTCGGTGGGACAAGTGACTGAGCAGCACTACAGAAGACGAGAACCACATCCCTGAGTGGAAACATTCAGTGACTAGTGGCTCATAACTGTTGCATTACAGAGCAGGTGTGTATACATGTTCCTTCAAGCTGCTATTGGCAAAACATATAAATGTAGTTTAATTCAACATGCCTCACTTGAAAAAGATGTAAAAACTGTTGACCCACCCTGAATCTAAAACTAAAAGCAAGACAGAAAACAAAAATAGCCCCTGTGGATTCACACCTCCTTCTAACCACACAACCAAAGTACTGCTGAACTTGTCATGCATCATTGTTTGCTACTGTGTTGTGTGTGAAACATCAAGCACAGAATTTGATGTAAATTGCTATGTTAATTTACCAACATTATGCATTTAGACAGTAAAAACAGATCAGTGAGCTCCCAGATTGTTATATCATTTCAAACATCTATTACACAGAGGCAGGGAGTCATAGTGAAAGTGGATGTGATGCAGCATAAAGTAGCCAACAACTTCTTAGTATGTGTCATAAGTTTCAGCCCATCAATTCCCCTTGATTCTTTCCAAACTAAGCACTAACTCATAGTTTCAATATAAATAAGATGCATTGAGTAGATTGTTAAGGTCAGTAGTGTCAGTGAATTTAAGGTATTTCCTGTACGTGCAATTTTTTTGTTTATAAAGCAACAATGATTCCACAACAACCACTACTACAGCTACTACAAATACTACTACTTCTACTACAACTATTACTCTAAAATAGATAAATAATAAGTAATGATTGCTGCTCTGATTGGCTATTCACCTGAAGTCCAGCAGATACATAGTTGGATTAAAATCATTTTGTTGCAATAAATTTGTAGGCCCGACACACTGAGCCACCATATCGTCTGGTTACAAATACTCTGGTGCCACCTGGAGAAACAATAGACATCATGGGGGGCTGGAGCCAATCCCATCTGACACAGGATGAGAGGTGGGGGACACCCTGGATCACCAGTCTATCACAGGGTGGACACTTAGAGACAGACAACCACACACACCCACAGTCACTCAACCTCAGCTGCATGTCTTTGGACTATGGGAGGAAGCTGGAGTAAGAAATAAAATGCTAAGAGGGTTGTATCAACCAACCTAAGTAGTCTGTATGAGAAACTGCAGAAGTTTCAGTGTGTGTTCCTGTTTGCCACACTCCACAAACAGGTTACTTACAATGGAGTTCAGGCATTAAATGTTTTTAGATGTATACGAAATTAAAGAATAAAAATGAAGCCTTCATCCCCGATAAAGTGTAAGGTGCAAATCTCTGAGCAACCTGTTTCTGTTTCTAGACAGTAAAGGCATAAACAACCAGTGGATGGGAGTAAGAGTGACAAGTCAAGGTCCTGGCCAAAATGTACTGGTAAGAAAAGAAAAGTCATTAGTTGTAATTTAATTATCCTTCCTTTATAGACTTGTGCTCATCGATACCATCAGTGGAGCAGGTGGCACTTCTTAAGGCGCACCCTGTGGCAAAGAGAAATTTATCTGTGGAGATAGTCCTCTCTGGTTCGGGCCTGGCGTCCTCCTTTGGCTATGATCTGGTAGTGGGGAATTTCAATGGTGATGGGTAGGTTTACTTAAAGGATAATTACAGTTTATTTCAGCCAGACATGTTTCCCTTGTCGTCCCCAAACCAGAGGGTCAGAGGTTCGAATCTCGGTGCCTGCCGTCCACATGTCAAAGTGTCCGTGGGCAAGACACTGAACCCCCAAGTTGCCCTCGATAGTTAACTTTTCACTCACCACCTCCAAGATTTTGGGAAATAAGGACTAATGTAAAGCAGTGTATATCAGAACAAACAGTCACAAGCTTCCTGCAGCTTCCAACTCAGTATGATTTTTACATGAATCATTTCCCTTCTCTCTGACTCTGATTGGAAGTAAACACATAAAATTAGCAGCCATCTGGAACAGCCATTACGCTGACTTGTATGATCTTCATTAAACATGCTGCTGACCTATCACTAATCTAAGATTTAGATCTTTATCTGGAACTAATTATCTAACAAATATAATTTCTTCTCTCAGCTACCACTGTAATATATAATTTTATTGTAGGCTTTGGAATAGAACCAGATGTGGTTTATTGCTGCACACAACCGTATTCAATCTATTGGGCAGATTGCCATAAAATTTAGAACCATATTTGCTCTGAGGATTCATACTTTCCATTTTGTGGCAATCACACACTAACATACACACACAATAATAAAAAACACATAATAAAAAATAAAAAATAAAAAATAAAAACACCACCACACCTTCTCACACTCATCAACTACACAAACCTCATTGCACTAAAAACTATGAATGAGTATTTCCTCAGTGGGAATATCTCACATCAGGTTAGTTTAGCTGAATTGAGTCTAGTTATCGCTGTCGGGTAGAAGCTGTTTTTGAATCTTCTTGTCCTAGTCTTAATTGATCTCTACCGTCTGACTGACGGCAGCAGTTCAGGCAAATGGTGACCAGGACAAGAGATGTCTCTTATAATATTCTGTGCTTTTTGAGACAGAGGGAACTGTGTAGTTCTTCCGATGTAGCGAGAGGGCAGCCAACAATCTTCTGGGCTGTGTTAATGACTCTCTGGAGCGAGTTCCTCTGAGCCCCTGTACAGCTGATGTACCACACACACATTAATATGCTCTCTAGTGAGCACCAATAAAGGGATACCAGCAGTTTCTGACTGATGCTATCCTTCCCGAGCACTCTCAGAAAGTGTATTCTCTGCTGAGCCTTTTTCAGCAGCTCAGAGGTATTCACACTCCAGGTCAAATCCTCCTCAATGTGGACTCCCAGAAAACGAAAGTCCGCCACCCTCTCCACACAGTCCTCGTTAATGATTAGTGATGAAATGACTGTTTTCCTCTTCCTATAGTCTATTATAAGCTCCTTCGTCTTTGAGGTGTTAATGAGCACATTGGACAAGTTAATAATTTGAGCTAATGATGATGCTAAATGAGCTGTCCAGGAGAGATTTGGGCCCAGTGTGTGAAATGCACACAGTGTGCCCATGAAGACTGCACCAGAACTGCACTTCTGCTAATGACTCTGACTGGTGCCAGGTAGCCCCACAGTGTACTAGAATCAAAATCAGATACACTAAAGTTTTATTTTAATATTTAAAAATGACTTCTTTGACGATTTGTTTAAAATGATCTTCAAATTGTTGTAGCTGGTTTTCATAATTTACTGAAATTGTGAATTTTGTTTGAAACTTTGCAGGTGCTGCAGTTTCTTGCACTACCCAGTGTGACATCGTACCACACATGCTGTAACAACTTGCACAATAATGGGCAAATTGTCACAAGTGCATGCTTGTTATTTAACTCCCTATAATGCTTTTCTGACGTAGGGTATGAAAATGCAATGATAAGAAAATGTATGTATTGTGACTAAAAGGACTGTGATCTGAACTTTTAGCCCGATCACCGACCTTTAGCCTGAACCTTGGCTGAATTTTTGCACTCTAGTCAAATAGAGCAAGGAGGCAAGACAGTGTTAGCACCTGTTTATCAGTGAATCTCTGAGAAGCTGTTGGTGTCCAGGCTTGTTGTTCTCTCTCTGTCAGACCTGCTCAGATGGACTGAACTGTGTGGAGATCCACTGCCCTCTGCTGGGTCTCGACAGCCCTGCAGTGATGTTTTTATACTCATACCTGTGGAACACCACTTTGACACTGTTGTGGATGTTACTCTCCATTTAACAAACTCTCCAGAGAATACTGGAATCAAACTTAAGAATCCTAGGACAAAGGTAAAACCTTAAAGATTTCCTTGAGCAAACCTTTATTATATTATACATGTTATTTATCTTTTGGGCTTAATGTTTGCAATTTGTTGGGTAATATTAAGCCCCTTCAGTTTTATGTAACTAACAGGAATAAAAAAGATCCTGAAATTCTGCGATTCATAAACAGAAATCTTTGTATTTGTCCTGGTAATTTAGACTTTGTACATTAATTGTCTGTTAATGTAACTCTAAACTCACTTCTATGATACAGTTGTCCACAGGTAAAACTGACAGTGTTTCTTAAGACAAAGTGCTTCACCAAAATAGCCTGGTGGATAATCTTCCTAACAGTCATTGCATTGCTGCTACTGTTGCTGTTGCTGGTTTTGGGCTTCTTGTTGTGGAAGGTAACAAATTAAATTAATCTGTAATAGTCTTTGTTCTGTTTTTTGTGAAAACTGGTAAACAGTTTTGCACAAATAACAGATAAAATATTAATGCTATTTCACTTGTGTGAATATCAAAACTGTCATTTGTCTGTTTAGATGATTTATTCATGGCTTTCTGATTTCTGCATTCACAGTAAATCTTTGCAAAGTATTACAAAGTACTAAATAAAAGTAACAAATAAGTGATATGTTTGAAATGATCACACTTGTGTGGTGAGAGTACTTTGTAATATAAGTACAGATTTTGTATACTATATGTAGTGTACTACATCTACAGTATATATATTGAGTTATTTATGACAATGCACTATAATTTACCTTACTTTATTACTTTACATGGCCACAGCACACAGACTGATTGTCCTTTATTTTCTGTCCCTGTCCCCTCAGCGAGGATGTTTTGCTCATAAGAAGAAGCCCTCATATGAAGATCCAAACACAGAGACTGCTCATCTTAAAGGATGAAAGGAAAACCAAGGACGTCCCGGCGCCTCTGTGGTATGAAACACGTGCCATTAACACATTAAGATGTTAAGGTTTCGGTTCAAGCTAATATACAAACTATCGACTACCAGTGCAAAATGTGATCATTTCCTAACGTGTTTGCTGAAGCTTTTTTTTTTACTGTACTGTACTTTTTCTTTAGAATGTATTGTGCAGTAAATATAGGTACAGTTTAGTTATAGGAACAGTTTAGTGGCAACATGTTGTGGTTTGTGTTGTGTAAAAAAAAAAAAGTTAACAAAAATCTTTTTTTTTTAAAGGAAAACACAACAACATACTGTTCTTTAGCTTTTTAATGAAGCTGAAAATATCACTTGTTTGATACCAAAAAACTGTTACAACAACATGAAAAATGTTGTGCTGTACTTTCACCATGAAGGAATGTGTGAGTAGTTGGAATGGATGAAAGCTCATACTAAAGGACAGTTGATCTGAAATTCAATGGAACTTTTGCAGCCACCAAATCTTAATTTGACTGCCGATCATCGAAGCACATTTTATTACAATACTGTTGCTTTGAAATACTGTGAAACATTTTATTTGTGGATGCGCAACATAATACTGTTTGTGGTGAAGCTGAATATGGTCCCTACTGGTGAGAGTTTCATTCCCAAATGAAATCACACTGATCACTTGTCAGTAAGTAATATCTGAATGATTATTTCTTTTACAGGAGAGTGCCGTTTTAGACAGAGATCATTTTTATCATACTGAGAAATAAATGATGTACTTTGCTGATTACAAAGTGGATTTCACAACTTCTCCTTCAGCATGTGTACATTCATTTTATATTCTCCACCTGCGTCTTTGTTCTCTTGATGGATCATATCAATGAACTTTCTTCAAACAAACAGACATTGAGAAATATGCTAATTTGCTTTCTATGCAACAGTTAGAATTGGAACTAGCAGCCTGTTAGCTTAGCATAAAGCCAAGATGGGGGAACGGCTAATCTGGCTCTGTACAAAGGTAACAGAATCTTCCTACCAGCACCTCTAAAGCTCACTATTTCATTTGTTTAATATGTGTAAAATTTGTAAACACAGCAGTTCATCATTCCTTCAGTTTTATGTAACTAACAGGAATAAAAAAGATACTGAAATTCTGCGATTCATAAACAGAAATCTTTGTATTTGTCCTGGTAATTTAGACTTTGTACATTAATTGTCTGTTAATGTAACTCTAAACTCACTTCTATGATACAGTTGTCCACAGGTAAAACTGACAGTGTTTCTTAAGACAAAGTGCTTCACCAAAATAGCCTGGTGGATAATCTTCCTAACAGTCATTGCATTGCTGCTACTGTTGCTGTTGCTGGTTTTGGGCTTCTTGTTGTGGAAGGTAACAAATTAAATTAATCTGTAATAGTCTTTGTTCTGTTTTTTGTGAAAACTGGTAAACAGTTTTGCACAAATAACAGATAAAATATTAATGCTATTTCACTTGTGTGAATATCAAAACTGTCATTTGTCTGTTTAGATGATTTATTCATGGCTTTCTGATTTCTGCATTCACAGTAAATCTTTGCAAAGTATTACAAAGTACTAAATAAAAGTAACAAATAAGTGATATGTTTGAAATGATCATATGCTTCGATTAATTTTCAACAATATTTCACAATGTTTGTGAACTTTCAACTTTATATATTTGTTAATAATTTACATCCATTATAAAACATGAAGTATGTTGATGATCTCAGGTTGTGAAAACACTTGTGTGGTGAGAGTACTTTGTAATATAAGTACAGATTTTGTATACTATATGTAGTGTACTATTTATGACAATGCACTATAATTTACCTTACTTTATTACTTTACATGGCCACAGCACAAAGACTCATTGTCCTTTATTTTCTGTCCCTGTCCCCTCAGCGAGGATGTTTTGCTCATAAGAAGAAGCCCTCATATGAAGATCCAAACACAGAGACTGCTCATCTTAAAGGATGAAAGGAAAACCAAGGACGTCCCGGCGCCTCTGTGGTATGAAACACGTGCCATTAACACATTAAGATGTTAAGGTTTCGGTTCAAGCTAATATACAAATTATCGACTACCAGTGCAAAATGTGATTATTTCCTAACATGTTTGCTGAAGCTTTTTTTTTTTTTACTGTACTGTACTTTTTTCTTTAGAATGTATTGTGCAGTAAATATAGGTACAGTTTAGTTATAGGAACAGTTTAGTGGCAACATGTTGTGGTTTGTGTTGTGTAAAAAAAAAAAAGGTTAACAAAAATCTTTTTTTTTTAAAGGAAAACACAACAACATACTGTTCTTTAGCTTTTTAATGAAGCTGAAAATATCACTTGTTTGATACCAAAAAACTGTTACAACAACATGAAAAATGTTGTGCTGTACTTTCACCATGAAGGAATGTGTGAGTAGTTGGAATGGATGAAAGCTCATACTAAAGGACAGTTGATCTGAAATTCAATGGAACTTTTGCAGCCACCAAATCTTAATTTGACTGCCGATCATCGAAGCACATTTTATTACAATACTGTTGCTTTGAAATACTGTGAAACATTTTATTTGTGGATGCGCAACATAATACTGTTTGTGGTGAAGCTGAATATGGTCCCTACTGGTGAGAGTTTCATTCCCAAATGAAATCACACTGATCACTTGTCAGTAAGTAATATCTGAATGATTATTTCTTTTACAGGAGAGTGCCGTTTTAGACAGAGATCATTTTTATCATACTGAGAAATAAATGATGCACTTTGCTGATTACAAAGTGGATTTCACAACTTCTCCTTCAGCATGTGTACATTCATTTTATATTCTCCACCTGCGTCTTTGTTCTCTTGATGGATCATATCAATGAACTTTCTTCAAACAAACAGACATTGAGAAATATGCTAATTTGCTTTCTATGCAACAGTTAGAATTGGAACTAGCAGCCTGTTAGCTTAGCATAAAGCCAAGATGGGGGAACGGCTAATCTGGCTCTGTACAAAGGTAACAGAATCTTCCTACCAGCACCTCTAAAGCTCATTATTTCATTTGTTTAATATGTATAAAATTTGTAAACACAGCAGTTCATCATTACATGCTGGACTAGCTGGCTGCCTGACTATTTCCAGCCAAGAAATAGTCTGACACACAACTCCCTGTTAAAAACACAATTTGTGGTTTTTATACTTCAGTTTTTGTAAGGATTAAACTTTAGAGGTGCTCGTAGGCAATTTTTGTTGCTTTACAACAGAGTCCGTCCGGCTGCTGCTCATTTTCTAGCCTTTACACGCTGCTGGCTGTACTGTAGCTGCATATCAACCATACAGGGACGAGAGGTGTCAGTTTCTTTTGTTTGTTTACTCTGAGAGAGAAAGCTAATAAGCATATTACCATGGTGAACTATTGCTTTAAGCTGAACCTCCTCTTCTCCACTGTACATGGCTGATCAACTTGACTTTATCTTCATCAAAACACATACATGTTTCCGTCAACATTAAGTCAAATTTTACATCATGTCATGAGTTTAATCACTTTTTTCAATATCTTTTTGTTGCTTTTAGGAAGAATCAGTAAAAAAATCACACCATTAAAAAAACATCTCATTATGGAATAAACTTGAACCCAGAACATAAAACAAACAACGTAAAACCACCACATAAACACACTCATTCACACGCACTGCTCCTTAAGAATCCCTGGTAAAGACTAAAAAGACCAGAATAAACTGTAGCTGGTTTTATAACCCACTTATCATATGACAAGTGTTTTGTTGTGGTTAGTTGTGAGAAGTATCAATAAGTAGAGTTTGATTTTCTGCATTCACAGATAGTTAAAGACAAACACTTTCAGAATATAAAAACACGTAACCTTTGCCTTAAACGTATAGTGACAATAAGAGCAATGAAATATATAAATAAATTAAAACCATTACTATATTACATTCGTTAACCTCTCACAAGTAACCAAAAATTCATCTGAGCTTTTAGGTACATTTGTTTGGTCTCAAGATTACTTCTTTTTGAAATGTCCAAGATAAAATACAGATTAATTGAGTAAATTAAATCTCACTACTACCAGAAAAAGGGGGAAAATGGAATAAAATGAACCGCAACCAGAGCGAAACCCAATCAATTAAATTAACTTCATTTTATGGAGAAGGCAGGAAACGCATGCATTCAGATCAAATCAACTGCTCACTAAAATACTACACAGTAATTATCTGGCACAACTAATCTGTATCTCACAACCACCAAATCACAAGGCCCTCAGCTCCATCGCTCAGCCATGCTCCTAATTCACTGACTGTTGTACTTTGTTCCTTTTTCACAAAGCCTCTATGCTCCAGCACAGGGTTCAGTTCAGTATAAACACTCCAGTAGATCAAACATCTCACAGATGGCACTAAAAACAGGCAATTCTTATTATTTATTTATTGTTTGTTATCATCGATGCTTGGTAATGGCTCTTGTGTGGCTGGGGCAATAGGAAAATATCCACTTTATTTTGTGCTGTAAACAAGGTTTTGATTGCTAAATTAACCTGCTTTGTCTTTTTTCTGCTGGTGTAACCAAATAGAATGATTTTCTTTCTTCATAATGTGATTACGACGCCTACATGACAGAAAACCGCCACTCCAGACTGTAATAACTGGCTATCTCCACATGAGGGCCACAGTTGCCATAAAAGGCAGCAAAGGAAAAAGGGAGGAGGTGAGGCGGCCGGTTGCAGATCGGACCCGGCCATTGTTTCTGTTCCACTTGGACCCGTTTCTTTCTCTAGCTCGAGGAGGCTTTGCAGGGTTGGAGGCAGGGTTACGTGGGGATTTGTTATGGGGTGGTGAGTAAGGCCCATAGCCTGGCCAATCATCACTGTACCTTTCACCATGATCTCCACCACGTGAACCGCTACCCTCCTCACCTGGAATATGCAAAAAAGAGATTTCTGGCTCAGTGGAATGGAAATAAAAAGTTTCATACAAATTTAGTGGACACGTTCTACCAATGGTGCCACAAATCCTTAAGATCAATTACCTAATACTCCTTTTATGATATATACAAATGCACTTACTGTCCATGAAGTCCAGGTCCTGCCCACTCTGAGCATGTCTCAGTTTATTGGTCACCACTCTCAGCTCCATGATCAACTGTCTCGTCCTCACATCTGGCCTGGCAATGTCCACCTCAACCTCTGGGTTATTGATCTGGCTGACCAGCCCGTCACCTATCACATCTGGGAGATACCTAAGTGTGTGCACACAGAGACATTCATGTAGACAACTTGTCAATGCTTCACGCAGTGTGGCTTTAAATGGCAGGGGGGAGGTGCAACTCAGAAGCAAAATGAATGTGTCACATCACCACAAATGGGTGTAGTATATTTGGGGAATACTCATCTTCACTGCAATATTTGACTGTTGTCATAAGGGGAAGCAACTCACTCTGCCATTTAATTGTGGGGATGTAGGCAGGTAGTATGTAGTTACAATAGTTGTGTATCTCTGAGCCTGAACCTCATCGTGGTACCGTGCCATCATCCATGATCCAGCAGCAAAAATAGCCTATGAAATCAGGCTGGTGTCGTTTAGACTGTGATTCATGCCAAGTCCCATTGTCCAGTCATCCACAATTCTCCCTTGTTTACAGTTAATAACTTATTTCATATGTCACAATCCATAATTCCTCCTTACCACAACTTAAGTTAAACTTATCAGGTTAAATCAGTTCAAACTGTTCCATATCTCAGTCATTTTCATTATTTGATCTGTTATATATCATTGTTTGCCATTTGAACTGCATCAGTATTAATTTTGTTGTTTGCTTATTTAGATTAATAAATTGCATAAAAATCCGTTCTGCTCTCCTCGGTCCTTTCTGTTGTGAAGCGATAAAGTTCCTGTATTGAGAACCCATTCTTCAGACCTGAGATCAAACATTTAAGAATAATAAACCGGTCATAATAAATACATCAAATTCTAGTCAGTCCACCGTATTATTTGATACTAAATTAAACTTAAGGCAGATTTGCTACAATCTTAGTTAGGTACATGATGGTCTTTTTTGCCCTCAGGAGGACCTGTAGTTAATTTGGTTATGTTGGTTTTGTGCCACTGTTACCATAAAAATCTTAATTTGTCCAGTACTTTGTTTTATGAATACCAAATACTTGTGCTAAAGTACAGCTAGCATGGCTGAAGATTCTTGTAGACTCTTGTTTTTACATCAGTGACCTTTTTGCTTAGCAGACGGGGGTTGTTGTCTAGAGTGCAGCCTGTAGTTTAAGCAGAAACATTGTGGTCAATAAGTTGTATGACATCTACAGAATAAGCTGCATCATAAAATACATACGGGACAGTCCCAAAGGTTAACTATAGTAGTAAAACATTTTATACCAGCATGTGTCTGGCTGCAGTCCCACTTTATGATTAAAGCTGTTAAGGTCTGTGTACGTTTACATAAAATTGCTCTTTAATGCAGCTGGAATATCACCGAGAAAAAAATCATTAATGCAGACTTGTTTTCCCTGTGTATCTCTCCCACAACACACTCACACACAGGACCACACAGCTTCTCTGAATTATCCTGGATACACGGTGTTAGGCTGTATTTATGTGCATGTACTGAGAGAGCATGTGGGTGACTGGTGGTAGCTAAATTAAATGAACTCGGTTCCATCTGTTGCATAACTCCACCTCTGCACCATCACTCACTCGCTCCTCCTCAACCTCTACCGAACCCCTTCCTGCACCCTCCACCCCCTAGGCTTTGATCTCGCTCACCTCCCCCGGGTCTGTCCATTCCAGCAGCGGTCCTCATTAGTGACGTCGGCAGCCATCTTCTCATCGCTGCAGATGGTGTGTGGGAGGGACACCCAGAAGCCCCGCATGGGCCGCAGTCGCTCCTTCAGCTCGGTAACCTGTACGGAGGTGGAAAGAAATTGTTTATGAGTCAGACCTGGTTTTAAAGCATCCTTATTATGGCTGGCAGCAGAAAGCATATGGAAGCTGCAGTGGTGATGCTGGGCAAAGCAGAAAAACTGACATGACACAGCTTCTGGGTCACTTCTTAAACCTCATGTCTTATACTTTATAAATAGATATGAATACCCACTTTCATTTGTCTCTCTCCTCTGCCCTTGGTTTCATTTATTTTTCCAACACTTCTATCTTGTAAGGCCACACCACCATGCTCACAGGGATATTGTTTGGGTTCTGACAGCTGCACTATTATTAGTTGCTTTTAGTTGCTTTCTGCTCAGTTGCTGTGTCTAAATCCTGGCACATGGACAAAGCAAACTGTTTTAACACACTTACTTGCAGTTTCAACATGTATTTCCACCAGGAGTTGGTGGAGACCAGGACTGAGCTCAAAAAAAGGGAACACTGAAGTGCATTTGTCATCGGGCCAGAGACAGGACATCAAATGAATGCTAACATACAGTAGCTCTGTACCTGCTGGATGTCTCAATAGTCAACATTCTGCTAACAGGTTTGCCACAACAACACAAAGTGATGTTAATTTAATGTCGTATTTACATTTTATTCTGCTGCCCTCAGCCACAACAACAGAAAGTGATGTTAATTTAATGTTGTATTTACATTTTATTCTGCTGCCCTCAAGTGGCCAAACAATAAAAAAAATCTATCATCTTTAAGTTGCAAAAAAAAAAAAAGTAGATTAAGAATAGCTACTACACCCAGTTTAGCCAAGGTACTGTATGTTTCTTCCTCACCAGTCGGTCCAGGTTGGTGCCTGCAGCAGTGGTGGGCTTCTCTTCAGGACTGTAGGTGCGGAAGGGCTTCCTGCTGCCCCCTGAGTCTTTTGGTGAGCGTTTGGACCGTCCTGGAACTGGCCTGGGGTTTCCACAGCCCTGGAACACCTGAGATAAACATCAACAAGATTCTGTGCTGTTTTTAAGGTAACCCTTAATGTAAGTGTAGCAAAACCAAGCTGAGAGACTTCCCAAATCATAACAATAGCAAAAAAAGTGTCTGCACCCAACAATGTTGCAATTAAACTAAAAATATACCATTATGGAAACAGTTTTTTACAAGCTCCACAACCTTGCACTGTTAGTAAAAAGCAGAAAACATGCAAATCTGAGCTGTTGGGGAGAGATCTGCCTGTTCATTAAAGTGCTTCTCTGTTTCTAACGAGATGTGGGTGTCTGTCTGGCAGATTAGCTCCCATGATATCTGCCCTGTTTGACTGCTTGTTGTCTCATCAAGAACATTAAAATTAAACACTATAATATGACTATAGCTTTTACTTGTAAGTGATTTTTATGATAATGGTGGATGATATTTATGCATGCACAAAGTTTGATTATATAGCACACATTATACTGCTTTTCTTGAAGAACGGCCAGACTGAATCCAGTGGAAGCAAAACAATATATCTATACAATGTCATTTAACTTTTTATTTTTCCACCATCTGCTTCTGCTCTCTTTCTGACCTTAGTGGAGATGGTGACACTGTTCTCCTGCATGTGCATGATGGCCTCTGACACTTTCACAGAGAGAGAGTCGGCTGCAAGCTCTATGTTGAACGGCCCCTCTAACTTCTCTGAAACCTGGTACAGAGCATCTGATAGAGGACAGAAGAAGAAACACAAAGAGAGATGGTAGGTGATGAAGTTTGGCATGACTCCATTTAGTTCTCATTGTCTGGCAAAACATTCTAAAACCAGACGGCATTCAGAGAGCACAAGCCTCGACCAAGGCAGCTCACTGTACCCATAATGCCGTTCCACCTAAAATCATTATTCCCAGGAGTGTTTGACCTTCTTACCTCGTTCTTGGCGAAGGTAAAAACTCTCAAAAACTCTCGCTGGTGGTCTGTTGGGGGCCCAGATAAATATCAAGACAATAATTCCCTGTCTCTCACTGTCTAACCAGCTAAAAGGTTTGAGGTTACATGACTGTATAATTATAGGAAGCAAACCATCAACATAGAAAGAAAAGTGGGACAAAGAGAGAAATAGTGGTTGTAAAAAACGTGAGGGTGCATTTGGTTTGGGCGCAGCAGACATGGTGATGTGATGAAAGATAAGAGGAAACGCTGCACATGAAAAAGAAAGTGCAGGGAATGTATGAGTTTGATGAAAGGCGAAGGAAACACAGGAAGACATCAATTGTGAAGGAGCAGAGAAGCATGAATGATTAATGGACGGGTAATTCATTAGAGCAAAGGGAAGTGGAAAGTAAATGAGTAACAGAGGAGAAATAAAAGGATTTTACTTCCAGGTATGCTATCTTTAATAATAATATTAATTCAAAATGCTGTTAAATGTTATTTGGGCCGTGACCTTTTTTCCCTTTAGGATCTAAGGTAATTGAAAACGAAGGTACTGTGGCTCCTTCATTCATTCAATCTTTATTTATACAGGGTAATCCAATTAGAGCTATTTCACTCTTATTTGCATGGATGCCCTGTTTACACGAGATAAAACACAATTTCACAAGCAACACAAACAGCTTCATCTGAAATACAAAATCTAACAAGTCTAAAAATTATAAAGTGCATCAGGCACGTGCTCTAAACCCAACTAACCAACTACATAGCATTATGCATTGTTCATCCTACCCTTACCCACCAATGAAATTGTTCCATTCAGTCTCCAGGTCGGCCTGATTGGCTAAGCAGCCCTTCATCACATTAAGGCACAGGGAGTGACAGGGCCGCAGGAAGGCCATGCCTCGACAAAGCGGGCAATACCACTGACGCATCAGGCCACGCACGCACTCGGAGTCTGCAGTCAACTGAGAAACAAAGTATTGAGAGTTATGACATGTGCATATTCACTGCAAGCCTTTGTTTTGTTACACTCAAGGTTTTATTTGACATTTTAGATACTGATAATTTCATCTGAGCAAACAGGGTTAATTTTCACCTTTGTACCTTTGTTTTGAGAATGGCTATATAAATGAAAATTAGGGAAAATCTTCTCCACTGCAACATCTTTTTTTAAATCAGGTTGATTCAGATTGAATGGTACAAACATTTAATTTACCGAAAAACTATATATAGGACTGAAGAGAGTATTCAAGATGAGTATGACATATGTAAATATAATGCAGAGCAGTAAGAGCCACTCACTCACCTTTGTTGCTTTGCTAACAATATCCCGACCAGTAGCTAAGCCCTGAGATAGCGCTCTGGCCGCAATGAACGCCCTGGACACCTGAATATGAAACCCAGGACAATAGAATAGGATCAGTGACAACTCAACATGTCATTCTTCATGACAGTTGTCTGAAAGCGTCCATATCAACTGTGTAGTATTTTATCACAGAACACACACTTGTACGCGAAGTTTGCGGGGCACATCCCCAAATGGCTGCAGCTGTTCAGCGTGTTTGCTGACACACTCCAGGTAGTCCTCACTGAACTGGTACTGAGGGTTGACCAGAGAGAAGACACGCTCCACCAGCCTGGACCAGAAATCTGAGAGAACCTCTGTCAGACTTATAGTGGCTCCTGCGGATAGAAGAGCAACCTTTAGCATCACTAAGGATAAAATATTAGATATAATTGCATGTTTCTGTATTGATTTCTGAAAAGGAAGCAGAACAGCAACACTGGAGGATCTTATTATGTGGCGCTGCAGCAGAGTTAATGTACCACTGATGCAGATAAGGCCGGTTTAAAGGGTTAGTTCACCCCGAACTAAAAATCTGTTGTTTTCAACTAAAACACAACTGATGCTCGTAAAACCACAAAACACACAGTGAGGTAGCCCCTGTATTTCCATCGCAGTGTTAAGCATGGTAAATTGCTTAAAAATCAAACATACAACATCCACTAAATTTCTCCAGACTGTTTAAATATTAATGCTCAGTTTGTGTGTGCTGTTTCCACTCACTGTTTTCTGTCTGACAGCTGGGGGGGGTGCATTCAATTTCAATACCTGTGTTGTGTTAGAGGTCTTTTTTTTTCCTTGGCTACTCACACTACACCAGCTGTTTAGAGAAATTGTAGTGCTTTTGATATTTCCCAAAATTTGTCTTGATGCTGTGGAGAAACATCCCTTTAAAGCTGAACAGTCTGGAGAAATTGTAAGATGTAGTTAACCACAGCCTATGAACTGTTCCTACACATCTCGTCCAACCCAGATAATAGAGCAACGCCACTAAATGAAAGCCAAAAGCAAACAACACAAAAGTGTGTTTCTGCTTCTTTGATTTCTGTGTAGTCTCTTAAACACAACGCAGTAACATGTTAATAACATAGAATAATATGTTATGTGCACCGTGCAATTTTTTCCTCATTTTCTTTAAATGTGCTTTGGTGCTTGTCTGATTCTGTACACTAGTCAACTGGCAAGGACATTCTGCATATGCAATTCTCCAATCCGTAGTCTACTATACAGCCTCATATTAGCCATACATGGTGTTTGGCAGAGAAAGACAGGTTGACTAAGCAGCAACAACCTGCAGATAGACTCGCCAGTGAGCGGCATTCAGGCCAAAACGGAGGTATCTGCAACAGAAATAGAAACAGTCTGGCATCTGTGGGATTCCATCTCTCCCTCGATTTTTCTCCAGTTCTTCTTGGCAGTTCACTTCAACTCAAAAGACAATACTGCCTCTTTACAGCTTTCTATAACTGCTGTGGATTATCCATACCAGTGACATGGACTGAACAGCCAGAGCAATAGGGAACCATCACTGCTCTGTCCCTAACCAGACCACCAGATAGAGGCCCATGTAGTGCAAAAAAACCAAAAAACAAAGCCAGGTTGATTGTTTGAATAAACGTCTCCATTTTGGTTGTTTGCATTGAATTTAAATTTCATAAAATTTAATATAGAAGAGGTTTATTGCATCGTGCTAATTCTGATAGTGTCTGATCATAGTCACTTTGAAATTTATTGGTTGACATTTTCCCTTAATTTGACAAATCAGATTAGAGACTGAAAGGAAATACGCAAAGTTTTAAAAAACAAAGTCCCCATCTGGAATCTGGGGGAAATCCTAATTTCATTGTATAACACAGAACATCTGACCCAGCTGGTATCATTTTGCCTTAGACCATCGGAACACATACAATAGTTGCATACATTAGTTTGCCAGGAGGTGGACAATGTGATTAAACAAACCAGAATAATATCTGCGAAGCTCCACAAACAGCTCCTGGAAGACGTGCACATTCTGAGTGAAGAGCCGCCCATAGGTCTTAGTAAACATCTGGTTCATCGACTTCTCTGACAGCTCTATTAGCTCTCTGAAGAACTCTGCAGTGACACAGAAAAAGCAGATTAGATATAAATCTGTCACCCACCCTTTTTCCTTCTAATATCTTAGCCAGGTTTCTACGTAGGTGTTCAGTCACCCCCTCCTTCCCAGATTAACATCTCCTAGATATCAGTTCCTGCACACTGGAAAATGAGTGTAATAACATGTACTTTATTTAAAATCCATCTTTAAGACTCAGATGCAGTCTCCCACTCCTTCCACGTCTTTAAGTGATTCATCACATACATTATATAAAAGGATGAGGAGGGAAAAAAAGGTGATAGCAGTGCACAGCAGGTGGGAGGAAGTGTAAATACAGCTCTGTGCAGCACCTGCTACAAACCTGCAGCCTCACATACAGAATCTGAGACAACGTGGGCTAAATTCTCCTGACTACAGTCATTAACATGGTCTACATAGGTTTTCTTACCATGACCATTTGTTTAAAGGTGCAGTCCACCAATATTACACATTAAGGTCATGGATGATCCTACTGGGTCTGTGACAGCTGTTTAAAAATCTCTTCTATAATTCTGGAAAAGGCTTTTAATGTCTAAATTCATTTTAACGATGCTTCATTTAGTCTCAATAGATTTTATTCTGGTTTTTAGTGCTTACCGTTTTTGCTTTATTTGCCAATGTAAAGCACTTTGAATTATGCTATATAAATAAAGTCACTTTGCCTTGCTTAAAAAGGCAGAAAGGGTTTGATTAAAGACACTACTGAATTACATTATGGAAAATGTAGGATCCAGTGTTTCTGGAGTTTAACCCATAGAAAAGACAAAAAGTCAGGATAACTTGCGATCTGTGTTTTTAGAATCTGTGCCTTGTGAGTCCTCCAACTAACTGAAACCGCAATAATAAAATCACTGGAGTATCCTTTTAATATTAGCAGTTCTCATGTATTTGTTTAAACATAAATCATGCTATAAGAACCATGCTAGGATCTCTGCAATATACAGGCATTGTTGTGCTTTTAGATTCCAATTCTGTGGCACAGACATCTGACCATTTGGGAGGACCTGTGCAGTTGGAGATCCTAATAAGATGTCACTCATCGCTGCTAAATCGGTAGCTTGGGGAATGTGAAACAAGAACAAGCTGAGTGCAGTTTGTGTTCCCTTTTTCCTGCCAATGTACTAAATGTGGAATCAAGAAAATACTTTGTAATGTTTTAACTTTTCAAACCAGATAGTTTTCCTATTTAGCATTCTTAATAACTGTACAAGCCTCTGAGTCATCCTCTCACCATCAAATCTGCGATGTCTCTGGGTGAAAGTTGTCAAAAGAAACTGGCTGTTGTCTTCGACGGCTTTGAGGAAGTCCCTCTCACTCTGGAGGGACAGCGTCTCCTCCATCTGACTTGAGCAGCAGGTGTAGTCCTGAGGACAGAGCCGCAGGTGCTCACCTGGAAGGTAAAACCAGGCCAGAAGAGAAAGAACATTTAGGTCTGATCACATGTTCAGACGCTTATGTGGATAAATGAGATTACAGTGTAATGGTTTGGTTTCAAATCTGCATAGATATTCTGTTATTGTGAAGCATGTTGGGTTGCATTTCTACATTAAAGCTGCAAGCCTATATAAATAAAGTTACTAATAAAAAAAAACAACCTATTTTCAATAACATCACTAGGTCTTATCAGGTCAAAGCAGATTGAGATAAGAGTCAGTACCTCCACTTATCACTCTGTTCAGTGACTGTGGGGAAATCTTATTAAACATATGGGAGAGAAAATCTTAATTTATCTGCATGAATTATCCACCTTTAATATGTCTTTCTTTTTCAGCTCAGGTTGGGCTTTGTCAGAGCTAATGATATGCAAACGACAACCAGGAGGAGGAAAAAACCCATAGCACTGAAAATGTGGTAAAGGTTTGGATTCTTTGTTTCTATTATTTTATATCTAACATGAACATTGCTGCTGTTATTGCAGTCCAGTGTCTCATTCCCCACTCCACCCTCTCCGATGTTCCTCTCTGCCTCTTTTGTTCTCTCTGTGTGTCTCACCATTAGCCCTCTCTCATCCCTCTATTTCCATTTCTAAACTGCCTCTCCTCATCCTTCACTCTCCTGGCCATCTGCTCCCCTGGCCCACGGGACAGTGAGCCAAGACTCAGGCAGTGATAGCCCAACACACACACAAAATAAATCAATATTGCAGTTGTCTCCTTGACTCGCGCACAGAGACGAGTTACCATAAAATAATACTCCACATCTGCAGACATACCCTATATTTTATTCACTTTTAATGGTGAAAGATTCAGGACTGACTGTGGGTAACACACACCATCCTTCTCTCACTGATTTACATGCAAAGCTTGATCTCTGAGAAGTAAGCTTCAGACACTCAAGTGCTCCATCATTTTCTCCCGCACATGGCCAGACGAATTTTCACAAATTTGAACTCTACTCCCTTCTCTCTTCCTCTTCTCTATCGCTCCTCCCTAAAATTTCAAATTATCAACTGTTTGTATAATCCACATGATATATTTTCATTCAGCAGATAAGATTATCACCAGTGAACAGAGCCTGTGGGTATATGCGTGGATTTAACCATGGGCGAGGAGGCAAAGACTAATTAGGGGTGAGGTTCTTTGTTTCACTGGTGTTGGCAATTTGCTCATCCCCTTAATCATCCTATTTAAAAAGCACAGAGGGGAGGAGGGGGCGGGTGTAATTTCTTTTAAACCATCCTGCATTGTTTCTCTTGAGGGAAAACTCCCCATGATAATCCTACATTGTGTCTCTGGTGCTTAGTGAGTTATGAGCCACAGTGTACTTTTTTCTCTCACTTTCCTATTGTGCTTTGTATTGTGCCTATTGTATTTAAAGGTTTTTTTTCTGCTAGAATTTTATGTTCCAGTTTTTTTTTTTTTATCCCTGATGAGAAGAACTAGAGCATCCTGACGCACCTACATCTCTGCTGCGACATATCAGAAGCTATGAGTCTTAAATTTTGTCTTGACATGTCTTTAAAATGAGACTACTGTGCACAAGTCCAAAAAAAAACCACAGGTTAGATGCAGAGTCTTACCAGAGATCTGGACCAGCGGAGCAGTGCCAGTGCTGTACCCCTTCTCCGCGTACACCTGTCGGGTGTCGGCGCAGCTCCTCCCCGCAGCAGCCACTGTGCTGCGATGGGGCAGCGGCCGCGTAGAGGAGCACCAGCAGCGTGTACCTGGGAAGAGATAGCCGGGTGTCCATCCTCGGTGCAGGACTCAAAACCTGATATCAGTGGAGGAAGTGTTTCTATAAAAACGGACTATGGGCGCAGCGGTTTGTGGATGAATGAATAACTGGCCGGTTTAAATGTACGCAAAAGTAAAAAGAGTAACAAGATTCCAAATGGTCAGCCGTTTAAAACAGTCATAGTTTTCCCCGGTAAGTGCAATGAACAGATCCCAGATCCGCACTGGGTTTTTCTATCACACATATGTTTCCATGTCCGTGTCCAGTTAATGTGTCCTTCCTGGGAAATCCGCTGTTGTACGTAAATGTAAGGGGAGTGTGGACGGTACACCCCCGTCCCTCAGCGTTATCGAACAAACTGCATCAAGCGCAAAAGAAGAGCTACCGGAAGTTTGTTTTCAAAATAAAAGCAAAGCCAGTATCAGTTAATTGTATACAAGTTTTTAAACAAAGTAACTGTGTTAATGCTTTTGTTATCACTGTGAGCAGTACCAGATCAGTATCATCAAAGAGCATTTTAGCCCAAAAACTATAGTGCCACTGGTTGTGAACAGGATCATGTAATTGGTAAATCTGTGTGGTGGTGTTCACTGTTTAAATCTGCTGCACACAACTTTAAAAGAGACAGAAGCGTTTCCTTAAATTAAAAAGTGACATAAAACAAGTTAATTGGAGCCATATGATGTTTTAGTAATAAGTCATGTCTGCACAGAAAGAAAGTTTCTTGTTAGTTTGACAGTGATGCTGCTTTAACACTGAACACTTTGTTTTCAGGTGAAATTTTATATTGCAGTTTGCATAATTATTATACAGGAAAAAAAAGAGATAATTATTTAAAAATGACCTTGAGGACTAATCCCAACTGAGGGCTTAGTGTGACCATGTGCAAGAATGGGTTATTGAACAGGGCTACTGGGCACAAGCACAGACAGGATGTATGGACTTGATAGCCTAAAGCCTTGGTTAGAAAAACAGTCAAATTGCTACAAAGACACAAAATAACCACAAAGATACTCAAAACTACCAAAAAAACATGCTAGCCTATATGTACAGAGGTATGTAAAACTATTACAGAGACACAAAAAACAACTAGAAAGAGTTTGCTAGTCATTAGTAATTTGTGTTTCTGAAGTCTGGGTGGCTTATTTTTTTTATAGGAAGGGTGGGGGGTCTTTTATTCATGTCCCAGCATATTTTTACTCTCACAATATTGTAAAGCCAGAAAAATAAGTATTTTATTTTGAAAGATCAGACCAGAAGTTATCTGTTTCATGCTGTTTGGTTTGACTCTGCTCATATAGTCTGTCAAACACTGAACAATAGACCATGCAGAAGAAGAGCAGAAGGATAGATTGAGGTGAGATGTCTACAGTGGGGAGCAGCTTAGCCACCCCCTCAGGGTCTTAACACTGGACAAACAGACACAGAACCATGGATATATAATTACTTTTAATAATGTGTCCATGCACAGAATAAACAGACTGATCAGTCAGTCATACACTGACAGAATACAATATATGACCGTGAATATAGAATCTAACAAAGTTTATAATAGTAAGTCAAGCAAATGTACTGCAAGGATGCAAATATTTTGAAGATGCAGTCATATATTCAGCAACAATTGACTTCATATCCCTGCTGCACCTGTTTACCTACATGTTACAAAGCAGAACTACTGAATAGCCATTTGTTAGAAATGACCAATGGTAATGAAGTGACGTTCCGAAGGACCAATCATCTTCTGATCTGAGGAAGCGCTGGCCAATCGGAATCCAAATTTAATTTGCCTTCGTTGCGCGCCCTCTCGTCTCATGAAGAGAGTGAAAATTAGCAAAATCCTCAGAGATAGAAATATATTCGCTACTAACTACGGTATCAAATGGTAAAATTATGTGATTAATTTACGTAGGGTTGTTACTTAAAAGCTATAATGTGGGATTCGTTTGCTAATAGATCCATTTTGCAAGATAAGATTTCGTTTTGTTTTGTGATACACCTGTAGGTTAGCCTTGTAGGTTAGCCTTGTAGGTTACTGTTGATCGGCAAACTTAAAAGGCAGCTTGAATTAATAGACTTCAAGTCTATTAATGAGTATTATAACCGTAAATGAGGATGCAAAAAGCTAGCCTACACTAGGGTTTACCTGACGTTAAGATGTTAGCCAAGTCTGGTCTTGTAATTAGCTGAACGAGTTTATTTCCGTCTTCCCCACAAACAGTAACTTGGCTCTCCACAGAAAGGCCGTTAGCATAGACCATCTAACCAGCAATTCAAGATCATCTCAACATCTCTGAACTTCAGCCAAAATGTCAAGTGGAGACTCGCTTTCGGACAGGTAACCTAGCCAGCCATGGGTAAAGTTGACGTTTAACTTGGCCATTGAGTATTTGTATGGAGCCTGGTATTTATTTATCCCGTGTACATATTTCATTTAAAGTTGTTAGTAGTACAAGTGAAAACAACAGGAACACCATTCTCAAGTTCAATAAAGAGCACAAAGTTCAGTTTCACAGCCAATATTTGAATGATCTCCTCACATCTCAATGAAAAATCAAAATAAAACTTTAAGCAACCCATTCAGAGTGTCTATGATTCTGGACCGTTGCTCTGTATAAGTAGCATATTTGAACACAAAGCAACCAAAACTAGCCATCAAAGAGTCAAGAAGGAGTGCTGCAACAATATCTAGTGTATGGTAAAGTAGTTTGAAGGTTGCCAGGACAAACTGACTAGATGCAATAATAATATTCTGAGTGCACCTCCCTAACAAACTGATAACCTGAGGGCTATGAATAAGTAACTTGTGTGCCCACATTATTATTCTGAGTGTGAATAAGTAACTTGTGTGCCCACATTATCATGACTTTTACCATAAAGTGTCTGCCACTGTAGTTTTGTTAGGCTTGATTCAGTTTTCTTTTTCTTGTTTGTTAGTGTTGAGGAGCTGGATGACTTCTCAGACTTTGACAGTGACTATGGGACCACGATAAAAGCCACAAAGCGGAGAAAACAGGCAGTGCCCGGACCTCAGGTAAATTAGCTTGTTTCCTTTCAAAATAGTTCGTGCTCATTTAGATGCTAAATTTTTGGTGATTTTCATGTAGATTTTTCACACTAGTGGAAAGAGGGTGTGATTTTGTCTAGTTATCTTGTCTTATGTTTTTTATGGCATTGAAACAATCTTAACTGTTCATCATCCCATTGATATAAAAGATCAAAATAGCATAATTGGAATCATAGCGACTGCAGTAAATATTTGATTCAAGCCATTCATATCTTACCACAG
>NW_018128217.1:61125-69749 GCF_001952655.1 Monopterus albus
GCTGAACTGCCCTTTTATCTCTCCTTCATCTGAAGCCTCCCAAGAGGCCCAGGCGTAAAGCTGCACAGAGGGTGACGTCCAGCCCTAGTAACAGCCTGATCCGTGGTCCTTTGGACGTGTCTGTGCAGCAGAAGGCCTCCCGGGGAACATCCAAGCAGGTCCCTATACCGTTGAGAAGAGTGAATGAGGGGAGCCAGGATATCAGTGCAGAGGATATCTATGATGCAGTTTGCTCTGGAAAGAGCGCCATGGTGGTGAGCAAACCTTCAGCTGAAGAAGGGGGAAGGGGATGTAGAGGCAAACACATGGAGGGAGGGAGGTGCTGAAGGAGACATGTTTATTGAGAAAAGAAACAAGCTTAAGAGCCTACAATGAGCAAGATTATCATGTGCTGTCAGTGACTGACTGATGTGATCCTATGTAATTGCCTTTGATACGGGAAGAGGAAGGAGTGCTCTCATTGGGTCATGTAGTCAATGATTGACAGCCTGCCTCCATCTGCAACTATTGTTATGCAGTGACCAGTCTCTTTGGGGTAAAGAAAAGAGGGACTGTGTCACAATAGAATACAAAAAGTGTGGTGAGCAGTAATAAAACAGTCTGTCACTACAGTGACTACAGTAGAGCATCAGGGCAGTGCAGACAGCACATTCAGCAAATGTGGCAAACTGCAGTTCAAGAAATTTAATCTTCACAAAAGTTTCTCAGTTCTCAGCTAAATGTTACTCCTTATGACTTCTTCTGTGTTTGCAGTTTTTTACACTTTCTTACAAGTTCTGCTCTGGAAGAGTGTCTTTGAATGTATAATGGTGTCACGGTTGACAGGAATGATTATGCAAAGAAGGTGTTGAATAAAACTGGAAATAAAAGGGCCAGAAAATCTAAGGGTAGTAGCAGGATGGGGCATACAATAGAAAACATAAAAGGCCGATGGTAGGAAGAAAGGGCAAAGCTGAAATCCATAATGTTATTTAGATTATATATTGTTATTTTAGTCATTTGCCCTTTGACGTAATTGCAGCGTTCTCATTGGCTCCTGTCTCCCTTTCATTGTTAAGTCGGTGGTGGACGAGTGGCTAGACAGCTACAAGCGAAACCGAGAGGCGGGACTGCTGGTGCTCATCAACTTCATTGTTCAGTCCTGTGGATGCAAAGGTCAGAGGTCAAGAGGGAGGCAGGGAGATGGGTGATGGGAGGTTTGGGTCAAAGTTCGATAGATTATCTTTCTATTTTCATCTTAAGTAGTCAGCGGCAGTGATAGTCTTTCCTTCATTTTTCCAGGTGTGGTTAGCCAAGAGATGTTTGACAGCATGCAGAATTTCGAGATCATCAGCACACTAACCAAAGAGTTTAATGAGGTGAGACATGGAAAAGTTATATAATAATAGTTAAGATAAATATTATTATTGTAGATCTGTAAGTCTGACTCTATTTCATAGTCTTTTTCATCTCTTCTCAGTACCAGTATTCCTGCTTGCTGGCATTAGTTGTGAAAGTCAAATGACCTACGTATCCCGAGAGATTATGATTCTCGGGATGGGGAACAGTGTAATGGAACACACTAATTAAAATCTAATACTGATAAATGGATGCGTTAAGGAGTTAATCACTGACATAATTGTCATTAGCAGAGCATGCCACAGGCTCCTACATGCTTCTTCCATTTATTTTGTTTCCTGTCTTTCCCCAGGATTCAGCAAACTACCCTCTGTCCACTCCAGGCCCCCAGCTGAAACGCTTTAAAGCCGGCCTGTGTGAGTTTGCTCAGGTTCTGCTGCGCTCCTGTCGGAATAGCCTCATTTATGATGAATACCTCTTCCCTTCCCTGCTGTCCCTGCTCACTGGCCTGACTGACTCCCAGGTCCGAGCCTTCAGACACACCAGTACCCTGCTTGGTAAGTGCATCGCTGCAGTGGATAAAATAAATAGGTACACACACAGATTTCCCAAGGGAGTCTTTATTAGAGTATAGCGACTACAGTTTTGTTTGGTGGTTATAACTTTGGTTATTAAAGTCACTTACTTTAGATTTTGATAGAGGTAAAAACCTGCATTAACTGTGAAGAGTTTTTCTTTTGCTTTTCTGGGCAGAACAAGCAGCTTTATTCACCTATCATCTGTTTTGGTTGTGAGAAAAGTCCTTTTGTTTTTTTCATTGTGTACTCTGTATAGCTTGCTTTTGTTGTTTCTCATGGTTTTATTTTGAGCCCCTGACTTAACCATGAAACTTCTATTTTTCTTTCAACCAAATCATAGAACAGTAATCATCATGTCCACGGTGCCGTTAAGCTGGTACAGTGAAACATTATTGGTATGGATGAACTTTTTATACTTTTAGGTTATTAATAAGGCAAGTCCTTAGTCTCAAAGATGCAGTTATTGTAACTGTTGCACTGTTTATCTGAATTTCTGTTGAACATGGTACATAACCTACTGAGTAAATGTCAACCATGAGGGTACCTAACGAGTGCCACATGGGAAATGATGGTTTTCCGTGTTTTTAAACATTCATTTAGTTTGTGGTTTTTGTCTGTTTTTTTTTCTCTTATCAGCCATGAAGCTGATGACAGGGCTGGTTGAAGTAGCTGTCACAGTTTCTATTCAGCTGCAGACCACACAGCGGCAATATGACATGGAGAAGAGCAAGAGGGTACATGACAGAGCCTCTGACAGACTGGAGGAGCTGCAGGCCACCATCAAAGAGGTGACACATGCACACCTAAACACTGGCCTGAGTACAGATACAGTCCCTTTTACATAAATATGCAGGTCAGTACATTAAAGCAGAGAAATCACATTGGCTCTGCAAGGAACATTTTGCAGATGGTGCTTTTGTTTTCATGTAGGAGGATAGAAATGACAATGTCACGATCCACTGTTTTCTAATTGTTCACAGTGAAACTGAAATATACATATTCAAGAGATAATTTGCATGTAAACAGATTATGGGACGTCCATGGCAACAATATACAACATTTTCATTGCCTATTGGACACAGGTTTAAAATAACTATTTTCAACCATCTAAATTGACTTAAAGTAGTCTTAAAAAGTAAAAGGGAAAGATTGATATGTAACTTGATGTAGATATGATAGGTTGGATATGAGGAACGTTTTAACCTCTGATTATTGGTCCCAAGTGCAATAAAGTGATGGTAAATGGTAAATGGACTGTATTTTATATAGCACTTTCTCACAGTGTGTTGCACTGGCCAAAGCGCTTTACAGGGAGATCATACACCATTCACCCATTCACACACAACATTCACACACCGATGACGACAGGCTGCCACGCACCGGCGCTAGTCAAGCCACCGGGAGCAATTCGGGATTCAGTGTCTTGCTCAGGGACACTTAGGCATGCGGGGAGACCGGGAGTCGAACCACCAACTTGTTGGTCAGGAGACGACTGCCCTACCTCGTACCCACAAGTGATGGCCTCATCTCAACCACAGACTGTAAATGCAGTAAAAGGGGTTGAACACAGAAGTCTTGGGCGACTACTAATTTGTTCAGTATTGATTGTGCATGTTCATATGTATGTACTGTAGCTGCACGAGAACAGAGAAGAGCTCTCCTCCCTCATGAACGCCACCTTCCGTGGTGTGTTTGTGCACCGTTATCGGGACCAGCTGCCTGACATTCGTGCAGCGTGTATTGAGGAGATGGGTGCGTGGCTGAAAACGGACCCTGAGGACTTCCTTAATGATGGATATCTTAAATACCTGGGCTGGACCCTTTATGACAAGGTTGAAAAGACACGCACACACACACACAGGACTAGACAACAGAAAATACATTACAAAGTAAAATGTTATTGTAATACCATTTCTTTAGTTTGTGGTTCTTTCACACTTGGCAGCATTGTGTGTCATAGATGTGTAGCAGCTGTCTGTCTGTAGCTCTCTCCTGGACAGCAAAGTAAAAAACAGTACCCAGGCCTGCCGTGCACAGGGAACTGGGCGTTCCAGATTGAGCATTTTATTTTTATTTGTTTGAAGCCTCTCATTTCAGATACAGTTGGTCTGCACAGACATAGTAAAGATCACATACACACAAAGAGAAATATTCCATACAAACAGACTTTGAGCATTTAGTCTGTATGCAGTTTAGACAAAGTGTGTGACTCTGTGCTCTTCTTTCCCGCAGCAAAATGCAGTACGTCTAAAGTGTGTGCGCGCCCTGCAGGGTCTGTACCAGGAGAAGGAATTCATTGGCCGCCTAGAGCTTTTTACCAGCAGATTCAAAGTGAGGCATCCCTCTGGAGTGAACTTGCACCTCATTTACTGCCTCCTTTCTCCCTCCCTTTCCCCCCTGTCTGTCTGTCTGTCTCCCTTTACTCTATTGTTTTCAGCTTACTGTATTGTTTCTATTTTGTCGTCTGTCTCCCCTCCCAGTATTATGTGCCTGTTTTCCTTTTCTTTTTTTCACCAGTTTCGACTCTTTGTTGTTATAGTGTCTTCCTTTGTCTGGCTGTGTCTGGTGCATTGATTGCTGCCAGTTACTAATGGTTAATAAGCTCCTCTGAAACACATGGCTTAATGTGTAATCAGTAGCTATGTGTGTGGGTGTGTGTATGCTTGTCTGTCCATGTCATATTTATGCCTGTTTGTTGTCTTGCATGATTGTGCGTTTGTCTGTGTGCCATTCATATTTGAGAGAGTGTATGTATGTTTAGGAGAGGATACTCAGCATGTCGGCGGACAAGGACCTTGACGTGGCAGTGGAAGCAGTCAATCTGTTGCTGCTGATTCAACAGTAGGGGCTTTCTCTGTCTCTGGTGTTTTGTCTGTGCCACTATCTGCAACATACTGTACAGTTTGTAGATCAGAAGATACCAAATGTAAATTTTACTGCTAAAGTCACTTTCGGCTTTTCCCGTTTAGGGGTCGCTGCAGCGAATCGTCACACTGACGACTCGCATGTTGACATTTGGCACGTGTTTTACGCCGGATGCCCTCCCTGACGCAACCCTGACTTGAACCCAGGCCACAGCGGCGAGAGCGCTGCGCCTATACATTTTCAAATTATGTTTTTACATAGAAAATTTTAAGCTTTATTTACGAAAAGTTCTAATCTGCCGCAATTTAAAGCATTAGTAATTCCCCTCTCAAGTTCTTTTTTTTTTTTCCCACGAAGCCTTTGGTCTTTGAAAAATCCCTTAAATTCTAAAAAAAAGGCCTCATGAGTAAAACTTTGGTCACAAAAATTCTCACCTTAAATCCAAGGTGAAATCGACCAAATAACAAAATTATGTCCTGGTTGTCTACAACTGATTCCAAGTCCAGCTTCTCAACAATAGAAGTGTAATGGATACTCAGAACTGTGATGACACTTTTTGTCGTGATGGCTAATGATTCACAGCAATGAGTCATGATTTCTCACGTTTGCCAGTATCTCACAGCACTGACTCAAGTCAGGTGTAAATTATAAGGTTTTATAATTAATTAACAAAAGAGATGACAGTGGATTTAGCAAGTCCACCTGATGGTTATTAAAGGGCTGCTTAGTTATAGTATGTAAAATGTTATTTAAAGGTCTATTAAATACACTGCAACAGTCTGCAAAGCAGCGAGATCTTTTGTTCCTTTCAAACAGACAAATCACTTGCAACATGATAATAAAAGGTTTGATGGCAAAGGACTCTCTTGACCTTGACATGTATTGGTCTATATTTGCTCACTGTGCAGGAACACAGAGGAAGGCCTGACAGAGGAGGACTGCGGTCACATCTATCCCCTGGTTTATGCTTCACATAGAGGCCTGGCGTCTGCAGCCGGCGCCTTCCTCTACAACAAGTACGCTTTGATCCATCGTTTTAACCCGTTGTCGGACTAATGTGCAGAGTGATAACAGTTGTCTCATCTGTGCAGATTTTGTGATTGTCTAAAGATGTTTCTGTTGCTGTTTGTTGTGGAAATATGAATCAAACACACTCCACCAGAAGAAAGCAATAAAAACGGCAATTTTGAGGACAGTACAACAAAGTTGGTCTTTATAATAGAGAGTAGATCATAATCCTCATAAAGTCATGCTGAAAATGGACTTTTTAAAGGAGTGGACTTTGTGTGTGTATACGGTAGTTTTGTTGTTATATATATATGAGCATTTTATTCCCACCTACATGTGGAATCAGGTCTTTATCAGTGATCAACTAATGTGATCTATCACTTGTACTTGCTAGGCTGAAAACTCTGTCTTCCAGTGGCAACCAGGGGAATAATAAAAGTGACAATGCAGTCTTCTTAGAAATCCTCATGTCCTTCCACATCCAGAATGAGGTAGTCTTTGTCTGGTCTCTCCTCTTAGTCCCCTCTCTTCCAATCCGTTTCTCTCCTTCTGTTTGAATTTAGAATAATTTGGCCTGTGATTAAAATGCATCTACTGTATCATTTGTTTTTCTTCCTTCATTTCAGTCTTCATTTCTTGTACCTGAAGCTAAAATTGAATAATGTTACCATATATACAGATGTCAGGTGTTTTTTCTAGAACAGTTTACTGACTGATTGGTCAACAAAGCTAAATTAATTGGATCTAACTTAAATCCCAATGAATTTTTGCTCGTTTGTCTTTACGTTGTCATGATGACAGGTGGACTAACTATGACGGTAAATATACTGTTCAAGTCATGTTTTGTTTAGGTCCCCATTTAAAGCTGCACTGGCCATGAGGCTTCACAGGAGAGTTTGTTTTAAACAGCAGAACCAGCAAGGCTTACTGTGATTTATTTAGTTTTACCCGTCCCACATTTGGAAGTTTTGTACTAAACATTAACATACTGTTTCAACTCTGAACCCTGCATCAAGTGATGTGTAAAATAAATGGTGGTCAGTGTAGTTCAGTAACATGCTGCTGCTTGATATTTGAAGTACATCCAGAGCAACTCATTCACTCTCTTGACAGTTCCATGAGCACGGAGCGTACCTGGTGGACAGTCTGTGGAGCGTGGCAGGGTCTGAGCTGAGAGACTGGGAGGCTATGACACTACTGCTGCAGGAGGCTGGTGAGGAACGAGATAAGACTGTGTACGACAAATAGTCTGTGCTGCACTTGGTACGGGGTTAGGTTCAGCGACAGTGCGGACAACCCAACTTATGATGAAAACAAATAATTTAGATAATGTTCATGTTTTATCACAGTGCAAATAACAAATATCAAGCCTGCTGCCTCTTCCAATATGTGCTGCTCCTTCTCTGATCCTGGTTTGTGTCGTCTCACCTGTCACCCACTCAGTTCTGCTTCTTTCTGTACTCCTGTGTTGTCAGGTCTGATGTATGAGGAGGAGGGCGCTCTCATAGACCTCATGATGTGTGCCATCCGACAGGCAGCACAGGCAACCTCACCTGTGGGGAGAGCTCAGGGCAAAAAGGTGGTGACACAGGCATAATTCTCTGGTTTGTGTTGAATGGAACAGTGGAGCTTGGGAGCGAGAGAGAAGTCATTCTTTGTGTTTACTTGAAATGTACCTGTCACATTTTTGTTTACCTCTTCTCATATACCCCTCAGCATCTAAGAACACAGTATATTGACCTCATACACATGTGAGCAGTTCAGTGGAAATGTCTAACCTCATAATTTGGTTGAATACAAACTGTATGCACAGCTCCACATAAATACATGAATGCTGTAGATTTTCCTCAGCAGTTGTGGTAGTTTTCCTGTCTGTGGACGCATAATTTACACACAGTTGTTCACACAGTTACAATACTCAGTACACTTTGCACATGTGTAAATGTGTTTTATTCCTGTTCTCATGTGGATAGATCCTGAGTATGAAGGATAAGAAGATCCAGGAACAAGACAGGAGACGTATCACCACCCATTTCATCCCTTTACTCCCACAGCTGCTGTCCAAGGTACACGGTCAAGGTCCACTTCACATACTTGATATTTCAGCACATGGTTAAAATTACATAGCAGTTATGGGAAGTGTTGGTGAAGCCTCAGCAGCATTGCCACATCAGTGTCTCCACTAAGGAGTCAAACTGTATTGCTACCACATGTTGCAGCCTCATATTAAACAGAGCAAGAAGATCACATTACTCCCTCAAGTATCAATATAGAATACTTTTTGTATGTTTAAATACAGAGCTTGTGTCATTTCTGCTTCTCTGACTGACCAGCAGTACTCGGCAGATGCAGGGAAGGTGACCCTCCTTCTCAAAGCTCCCCTCTACTTTGACCTGGAGATGTACAACAGCACTCAGTGGCTGGACAAGGTAGGAGGACTGGAAGTATGGAGGAACAACAGAGTTTCTATAAACAGCTGAGTAAAATCTCTTAAAGAGTTAACATATAATGGTCCTTCTTTCATATCACGCTCCTTTACTCACGTTAATATGCTCTGCTCTCTTTCTGTGTGTATTCCTGAGATGGTAGCCCAATAAATAAGAAAATAGAAGGGACTGGGTGCAGGATTTCTGTCCTATTTCTACTTCACAGTTAACCTTGTGTGATGAATTAGCATCATAATAACTTAAGGGAACAGTATAAATAGTTATAACCAAATGTTAGGGGGAAAATAACTGAACCGGTGACAGCCAATCTGATTGAATGGAACAAAGCTGAACAAAGACTAACCTTGACAGATGGGCTCAGCCAGGAGACGCTGAACTGGTGGTGTGT
>NW_018128217.1:69775-93889 GCF_001952655.1 Monopterus albus
AGAGACTTCATTCTGTTGTAAAGGGACATTTATCAGCAGAAAAAAACTTTTGTACACAATATAACTGAGCTAGTCATGTTCATGTTCTTATGCTCAGAGTGGACAAACTGTTGTACTGGAATGTGAAAAATCATTGCATGTCCAATTTCACCAACACAAGGTGTTTTACACTGTTGTGGACTGGCCTTTAAATGCACTGATTAATATGAGCAGCCTGCATTCTTGAACATTTTATTAGGATTCCATAATTAACCCCTTCTTCAAATCAGCGTTTCTGACAAATCTGGTTGACTTTAAATAAAATTGCTCCAAGCAATACATGCATGTTCTACTTTTTCTGTTTTTTTTTTTTTTTGTCTGCTCTTCTATCCCCACCTTTCCTCTTTCATGCCACCCAGCATCTGGACCTGCTGCTGTCCCAGGTATGTGGCATTGTGGAGAAGCACACTGAGGTCACTGTGTTGGAGGCTTGCGCCCTCCTGGCCAGCTCCCTTTGCTCCGACCGCTACACCTTCTCCTCTCGTGCAAATCTGGCATTCAGCCAGCTGTTGGATGGCTTGTACGAGTGCTTCAACACTTACTTAGGGGACCTGATACAGGTAGGTGAGCATGTCAGTGTAGCCTGTATACTTGTATTAAAGCATACACATGTGCTCTTAAAGTGTTGTCAGCAGTAGAAGTAGCGGTTTGTGCATCCATCCTGCCTTTTAATTTTTTTTATTTAAGTAAAACAAAGTCCAGAGTGGAAAGCATTCTCAGCAGTGTGTGCTTGTGTACACAGGGCACTGCAGATGATGATGATGTATACTGTGCAGCTACTGCCTTGAAAAGGATTGCTGCCCTGAGCAGGCAAGTGTGCGTCCTTCAATACACATGGTGGGAGAAGTACAAACTATTCTGCTGATTTCTGACTGAGCGTTTTGTGTATATGCTTGTTCAGTGTCAAAGACCCAACAGGCTCAAAGCTGTTTGGCTCCTGTCTTGAACTGCTGAAGAGCAGGGTGGAGTCTAGAGAGCTCAACAAGGAGGTTTGTCAAGTCAGATTTGTTTATAGGACACGTCTAAAAATGACAGGAGATAAAAATACAGATTGAAAAAACACAAGCAAATCTAAAGATTCAGTTATTTTATTTAATTTTATGAGATTATATATTAGTTAGATAACAATATAACATTGTTAGGGTTATAATTACGGGGGTTGTGTGTCTTTAAAAGTCACAAAACATGGAGAGGATCTGACACTGACGAGTGAAGTGGTCCTCAGTGTGGAAGCAGATTGGAACAGAGAGGAGTAGCTGATCTGAGGGGTCTGGATGTAGAATGAGGAAGTCGGAAATGTATAAGCTGGCGCTTCACCATGCAATTATAAAAGAATCTTAGAATCAGCTCTATATTTAGCTGGTAACCATTGGAGGGAGGCCAGTACAGGAGAAATGTGGTCTCTCCTCTGGTGCCAGTGATGAGTCTTTCTGCTTCACTTTGAATTAGCAGCAGATGAGTTTAGGATAACCGACTGACTCCTACATGAAGACTTGCAAGATGTTTGTAATAATGTTTGTTGTTGTGATAATACAGGTCTTAACTTCATTTGGTTCAAATCCCAGAGAGCTGACTTTTCTTTGTAATAAACTAGAATGGGAATGTAACAAAAATACAGAAATGCCATAATATGCACCATGAAGTTGAATTTCTCTCTACACTGCCACTGCACAACTGAAGGGTGGATAAAAAGTAGCATTTGATGAAGTCAAATGAACAGTAGCAAAATTAACAGTAGTCATTATGCAGAATGCCACATTTCACATCACTGCACATCATATTATTGCATTATAATTACTGATGCTTATCACTAATGTTGCACCTGATGAAGTTGGATCTAATGTTAATTACCTTATATATTTATAATTTGAAGTACTTGCTCGGTAGCTTGTGAATTTCCCAGCGGGGATCAATAAAGTCTAATGATTATACTGTATTTTGTTGTATTAATCTGGGTCTGAAAAGAAACTAAAGTTATTAAACAAATTTATTTGTGTAAAAAGTACAATATTTACAGCGCGGCATCTGTGAAAGTATGAAGTAGCAGAAAATGGAAATAAGATCACTTTTACACTCAATGTACAACGACCTCAATACTGTACATAAGCACCGTACTTGAGTAAATGAATTTAGTTACTTTCCACCACTGCAAAGCTTGGACATTTGCTCCTTATCTTAAAGGGAATATTTTTATCCAGACATTCACAGTGGTTCATTACAGTTCCCTGTACTACAGATAAAAATCAGCTTGGAGGAGTTCAATGGTATATATTTTTGTACATTACACCAAAATCTCTACAAAGATGATTTTAACATGTCTCTGTGTGATTTCAGCTCATGGTGTCGGCTTTGAAATGTGCAGCCTACCACCTGATGTGGGCCAAAAGGAACACGGTCAACTCCAAGCCAGCTGAGGTGCTCATCTGACATTATGAAAGAGCTAAGGTTTTTTTTTTTTTTCCTCCTTTCCATGTGTACAACTAGTCTGACCTTCTCTCAGCCATTCACACACTAACTTGGCTCCTGGGAGCATCAACCCAGCTGCAGGAGATGAGATGGACGACATGATCAATACATCACAATGGCTGTTGCATCGCAGGCCAACCCATGCTGGCCGTGTTTGTGGCCTTCCTGTGTTTGTAGTGCTCTTCTCATCTGTGTTGTTCAACTATTCACCAGCTGTACAGGCAGCAGGCAATTAACACAACAATCTGGTAGTGTGCTTTGGAGCCTACAGTGGAAGTCATATTTATTTCCCACTGGCTCAAACTGTTTCATATTGTTTCTCTTTACGTATTTGTTCTCTCATTGTTTTTCTCACTTTTTCATTCTCGTCTCTTCTGCTCATTTTCACTTTTTGTGCTGGTTTTCTCTCCCTCATTTTTACACTCACTGAGCGTGTCGTTATTTAGGCAGCAATTTGCGCAGCTTCCTAAACAGGGTTCCTGAGAAAACATGGGCAGATTATTTTTATTCCTTGTATGTTTTCATGCTTTGTAGCATCACTCAAATTGATGAGTTTTGGCTTGTGTGAAATATGCGATGTGTAATTTAGGATGATAATGGCAAACAGATGTTGGTGAATTGTGCCTGTGGCTAATCATTTTGTCTTTGGTCATAACTGCTTTTACAACAGGAAGGCATTGGCAGCCAGATTCCATCTTGAGCACTCTAAAACTACATTCTGATTTTTGTCCCCGTGTGATCAGATTTTATCTTTGAACAAACCAAATCAGATTCCCCCCCCCCCAACTCAGGCTGTGTTATTTCTGTATGTGGTGTGAGATCCAATTTATATCTGAACTCGGGCCATGAGACCACTGTCAGAATGGTCAGATCAGAATTCACGTGGTTTTATTAACATCGCACTCCTCTGCACATATCGCCTCTTGTCGTCACTCAGTGTTTACCCCTCACACATGGGTAAAAATGAACATGGAGGAGAGCAACAACAGTGACGGGGGTCGGTGAAGACAAGAACGTTTCACTTTTGTTGGACATTTATGAAGAAACTTTTGATCAAGTCAAACTGGATAATAGTAAACTTTACTTCTAAAATAGAATTCATAAACTGCCTTACAGAGGATACAAATAGAACAATAACAAATGACATAGTTCTTGAACATGCATGCGTGGCAGCTTAGGACATCGATACATGTCACTTGCAAACATGAATGTGAACCATCAACATGAAAAGATCATAATGACAAAAAATCAGAAATGAGCATTAAGGCCTGTAATGTGAACCTAGCTTTGGTATCGCCCTCTGTTCCAGGCAGAACTGAAGCATCTGAAGAAGGAGCTGCGTTCGTTCTGCGGAGTCTGTCAGACATGTCTGTCTCTGAACCAGACTGAGATCAGAGATGAGGTACGCTTTGAGCTTTGTTACAGCGGTTGCCCCTTGCAATACATTTAACATTTATTAGCAGTATACATAGATATAAGAAATGGTTTATTTCACACGGTTATACTGTTTGCTGTTGGGTAATTTTGAGAGTTTATTAATGTGCAGAATTTGTCAGAAAATATAACCTCTCCTATGAAGATATATATTTTTTATTATTGTCATTTATTGCGTTTCATAGAGTAGTCTGTACCTGGAAGGGGTAGTCTTACACTTAGATCTACTTATGACTACATTATAGTGCATTAGAAACCATTTATTAAACATTTATATTTTTATAAATGCAGATAGGTAGAGTTAATGTTACACATGTGAACTAGGACTGTAGCAATATCATTTTGAACTGAGATCATAAGAAGCTGAATTCTTTCAGTGAAAATCAGTGAGATGTTATTCCTGAGATTTGACACAGATAGGCAACCTAACTAAGCCTCCAAGATGTTGATAAGCTGACGACTTCATCATCCTAATGTTAGTGTTACAGAGTTGACTTTAGAGACAGTGCATTCTAAAAATGTCTTTGTCCGTCCACAGGCATTTGTGCTGCTGTGTGACATGTTGCTGTTGTACAGCGTGAATGCGGTCCGCTCTGAACCAGCTCTTGAAACACTGGTCTATCTGCCGTCTGACTCCCTGCGCGCGGAGTTGGCTGCTTTCCTGCTGGACTACGTCTTCACTGATAGTGAAGATGCTGACCTCAATGGTACTTTTGCTCCATATTGAAACCCATCACCAAGCATAGCCTCCAGAGTTCATGCAGACCATCCTGCTTTGTTTTTCCAATGGATTTTCTCTGTCAGTCTGTTTAGAGGAGGGAGGGGCTGCTCCCCTGACACACACACAGTGAGCTTTGTGTTTACACATGATGCTTGTAATGCTAATGCTTGAGTTATGAAGACATAGACATTTAACCAATCACCGGCGACCGACGCTTCAGATAGGTTCCTATAATAGAAAAATCCTTTCTGACATGAACTGACAAAATAACACCCACTCTTAGTAAATGTTTGGTGCTTAAATGGTGCTTTCCAGAAGCATTTTGAGCCTGTGTTGACAAAGTGACAACACTGTTGCAGATATGATACTGTACATGTCTGAACCACTGAATAATAATGGTAGGAAAAGGCTGTAGATGAGTTTAGACTGTTCAAACACAGCCAAGGCTGTCTCAGAGGGCCCTACCCTCATTTATGCCTGCAGACAATGTTTTCCATGTTTTTTTTTTGTTTTTTTTTTCTTGAGTCTTTGATAACTAATCATTTTTTTCTGTATTTCACAATATACTGCCAGTTCCCAAGATATATACTAGTCTTTCATCTCAAAATCAGTTTTTCTTGTGTCTTATGAACACATGAAAGCTTTTTCTCTGGTTCTCCTGCCTACATTTCTCAAAATAACTATTGATTTGTTGCTGCCCTGTCTTCTCCTCTCCTCTCCTTTCCCTTCTCATTCCTACACCCTGACTTTTTTCTCTAGATGAGGATGATGATGAGATGAAGATAATTCTCCTCCAGAGAAAACGCAACCAACTGGCTGGCTACTGTAAGCTGGTCATCTATGGGGTGCTGGACCTCACTGCTGCCACAGATGTCTTGAAGCACTACAGCAAGGTGGGGATGGAGATCAGGACTTTAAGGGATTCATTAGGTTTATTGTCCTAATATATCTTATATACTGTTTATTATAGTCACATTTATATATTTATATTCAGCAGTTGGCCATGTCACGGTGGTATGCACGTCAGCAAAATTGGTTGATAGTTAAATTAGTGAGTTTAGAAAATGTTAAATTTGTAGTTCCATTAGTCATTCTTTAGAGAGATTAATTGGGTAAGGAACACAGGAAGCAAATTTGGCAAGTGGAAGAAATTAATAATGAAGAGGATGTGTAGGAGAGTGGAGGAGTGTGAGAAAATCTGTTTTAAACCAGTGAGGTGCTAAGAATGAGTCAAACAGTGGATAAAAGTAGAACTGATGACTAGAAGAGAGTGGATTTTTATATTTTAGACATGTAGCTGTGCTGTTAGTTACACAGACTAATGATCATGACTGAAGTTTTTTTTTTTTTTTTTTTGATTTTCCGGTTTCTCCAGTTCTTTAAAGACTTTGGTGACATCATTAAAGAGACTATGAGCAGGTGCAAGCTCATCAGTCCTGTACAAAATGCCAAGATGCTCTGTCTGAGTCTGCAGCAGGTGTGTCTTTTATAATAATGTTCATATTTAGATTCTTGCAGTGTGATAGTGATGAATTTTTAATGAATACATGGCATGCGTACATTTATTGCAACATTGACATAATATGTAGTATAAATCAGTTTGACCATATCTATAGAACTGTTTGAATATCATGCCATTTCATTTACAGGTTTGTGTAAAGTCTTGTTTGTGTGTGTTCAGCTGTTCTCAGAGATGCTTACAGAGGACCACAGCAGGCAGGATCTCCTTGAGATTAGAGACTTGGCCAAGAAGTTTGCCATGAGTTTTGGCATCGATCTCAACCGTATCCGCAAACCACTGGTGGCTCTGCATATGTCAGTAGCACACTTTTCTGACACATACACAACAGATCTGTCATATTATCAGTTTACTGGATTTTTATTTCATTATATTACATTGTGAAGTTTGCTTTTAGGCTGCCCCAGCTGTTGCTCGTGAATGTAAAAGAAATGTAGTACCCATTCCCACTTGCATGATAATCAAATCAACAGAGTTGGTAATGAATTGAAAAGTGAAGGATATAAATCAAACATGAAGTATTTTTACACCATACCTGTTTATGTTATATCCACACAGTGTGTCCGGTTTGTTTTCAGGGACGGCATACGTTTTGCGTTTCGGGAGCCACAGGAGGGAGAGGAGCGCCATGTGAATGTGGCCTTCTTGGAGATCCTGAGCGAGTTCAGCTTCAAGCTGCTGCCACAGGACTGCGCCCAGCTGTGAGCAACTGTAACACTCATCCACACTCACTGTTACGCTGGAAACGGGAAAGTTAATTGCCCTAGACCAGTGCCAATGTTTTAGCAGATTTCTGGTAAAGCAGCTTCTGCATTTTAGGAAACCTGGAATAAAATCTGTTTTTTAAGTTAAGAAATTTCCAAACTGTGAGCTTGAGCTGCTCAAATGTAACATTGAGCTTGTCAGAGAAAATACTTTTAAATGTCACTGTAGTTTGTGCATAGATTGAAATAGATCAAATTTGATTCACAGTAATTTACAGAACCAGTAAACTCAAACAAAGGTTTCCTAGGTCTTTGTCCGTATCCCTCTATCACTATGTCGTCCCCTCCCAGGGCTGCGTTTCTGGAATCAGAGTGTCCCAGTGCTGCCCTTTCCCTGCCGCCACTCAGGCTGTATCAGCGTTCTTTGCAAGCTCGTGCTTCATCTAAACCCAGAGAACAGGAGGGAGGGGGTGATGCTGTCTCCTCACCTGATATCCCTGTAGCTAAACGCAAAAAGACCACTGCTCAGGGTGAGATGGACACATGCTACACAGAAACACTCCACAGTGGCTATATTGGATATAGTGTAATATGAACCTGTAACTATATGTATAGAGTCATATCTTTTTATTTGCTTATCTTTGCTTATCTTTGTTTTGGCTGTATGTTTCTATTAAGCACATTGACGGCCACTGAAAACTAGGGTCAAATTTCGTGGCCTGTAAAGCCTATTTTGATACACAACACGTATTAATGTTAGTACTTAAAATATGTGCTGTGGAAATGATTTAGGGAATGTGTAGGAAGACTGTTTGATTTCCTCTCTACCCAGGTGAGTCAGAGTGTGTTGCTGGAGTTTGGTCATCCTACCTTTCAAAGTGGTTATGTGCAACCAATAGTCCAAAAGAATTCATTTTACTGTACAATGATATAAAACAGAGAAAAACAGCACATTTTCAGATTTCAGAAGCTGTAGCTACCAAATGTTTTTAATTATTGCTTTTTGCTCAATAAATTGAAACAATTCAAGATATATATATATATGTGTGTGTGTGTGTGTGTGTGTGTGTGTGTGTGTGTGAGTAGACTGTAGGTATATAAAAATAAATGCCCACTTCATGCCACTGTGCTTAAGTGAAGCCAAAATATTGCAAATATTGGGCAGCCATCTTGCTGTGATCCTTTGGCAGCCAGATTCTGTGCAGCAGAGACCAGAACCTCTGTATCAGCCTGTCAATCAAAGCTGTCAGTCATCTGAATTGTTTTACATCATCAAATAATGTGCAGAAACAGACCTAGTGGAAAAATGACCACTTATACACAAATCAGTGTGATAAATATATTTGATTTTCACTTGTATTAGTAGTTTGGCTCATGTCCTATGTGCTAACATTAGAGGGCCAGTGTTTATGACCTATATTGCAGCCAGCCACCAGGGGGCGACTGAATTGTCTTTCCTTCTTGCAAGCTGTCACATCCTCCATCTTTCTATATAGTTTGTGTACAGAACCATATAGTTTTGTAACAATTTTTACTTTGTGAAACATAAAGTTAGTAATTATTAACCTTCTGTCTTCTCCAGATTCAGTGTCCAGCATCGCCAGAGGATCCTGGTTGGACAACAGCAGCAACATTGACAGCGTGCACACCCCAGCCCTCACCTCCACTGTCCTGAGACTGCCAGCCGAGCAGCTGGCTTCAAGGAAACCCAGAGCCACAGAGTCTGATATTGGCAGCGGCTTAACAGAGTCAGAGGATGAGTTCTCCTCAGGGTAGGTTTAGTTTTATCATCAACACATTTGCAATATCTATCATCTCTATTTCAGAGGTTCATGATTACTGCCAGGCACCAGCCAAATGCTTGGAAATTGCCAAGAGTGAATTCTCTTCTGTCTGTCTACCATTTACCAGCCACCCATTTTCTGTTCTGTCCTGAATGAACAATTTGTGCAGTGCTCCTTGCCAAAAAAGCTGGTCAGTTTGGGAATAAACCAGTCATTTTGTCATTTAGAAGAAAAAGCTAATTCTTTTTTGCACATGTTGCAACAGCAGAAACCTTTGTGACTTTTTCTTTTTTTTGGATTAGGCTGATGAAATAAAGGCTGTATGTAGAGTAATCTTTCTCACTGTTGATTCTTGCTCAAAACCATGCAGATACATTATGTAGATAGAAAATAAGGTTCACTGTGTGTTCGGTATCATTTTTCTAGCCAGCTAGAGTTTATAAAATCATGAGAGAAAGACTTCATGGCAGTTAAAAAAAATACTGGCTGCTGTTGTTGCTCACCAGGTCACAGATGCGTAAGGTGAAACCCACCAAACGACACCAGCTCTCTCCCAGCCTGACTGGCCCAGGTTTGGCTCAGCAAGACCTGGACTCCCACCTCATCTTGTAAGACTGACCTTTGAGAACACCAGCTGTTTCACAACTAATATTTTTTAAGACTATGAATATTGTTCTCATTTTGTGATGGCTAATATCAGGTAAGAATAATTACATTTGAATGAACTGTTCTCCACAGATTGTCCCTGATTGAGGGTGAGGCTGCAGAAAGAGAGGAGGCTGAGATCGAAGATTATGAAAGCGACTCTGACCATGAATCTGCTTACACACTGGTAAAAACAGAAAATCTCGATAATACCATTTTAGAACCAGTTTGGAGAATCATTTAAATGAAATATACGGTACTTTGCATAGATGACTCAGCTTCACATCCTACATTTGTCTATTGAGATTTGAAGGTTTGGTTTTGATTAAATTTGTGTATTTACAATGTTCTGACTCAACTCTACATACTCAGTTTAAGTTATAATACACTGCTGCTGTGTTACTTTTTGGGCTAGGTCATCTGGGCTATAACTGAAAGATATTGTACTGGTGATTTGTGGAGCTAACTATAGGTTCATAATTGAACATTACAGCAGCAGTTCTACTACCACCAAAATACAATGAATAAATATATATGTTCATTATTTGTAGACACAGTTTGTGTGAGGTGTTTTTTTTTTGGAAATATGTTTTAAATCAGCCTTAAAGACCACATTCTTGTCAGTCTCATCTTGTTTTTGTTTTGCAGCCATCCACACGGCACACTTCTGCAAGTGTCCTTGATGAGCTCTTTGACTGAAGACAGAGAAAGGTGAACCATCTTGGTGAACACTGCGTGATTAATACATCTCTCTAACACTAGTGTGCTGTAGTACTTTCAGTACATCTAAGTGTGATAAATATTTGAACCATCTAGTCTTCTTAATGACTCACTGCTGACTTTACTCAATTTCATTTCTGTCACTCATTTACTTGGATGGAAAAGTCAGAATAATGATTATAAAAACCTTTATTATTCACTGTTAGAAGTGTTTGTGTTTTGAATACACAGAGCAGCCATTCAGATGCTCACATTTCTGAAATATTCCAGCTAAAAAGAAATGTTTAGTTTGATACTTTTCTACTGGAAACTTAGTCTCTCCGTCTGTGTTCCACTTGGCACTGTTGTTGACGGCACCTTTTGTTTATTATAAGCACTTTTGAATTTAATGTTTAATAAAAGATACTTAATTGAGCAGAATATCAGTGTATGTCTTTAATATGATCACAAGAAAAGGTGTGACAGTGATACATATAGTGCCTAAATAATACAAATATATACACAAGGTAGAAAAAAAGATTGGTTGTTGGTATAATAGCTTATGCTCAGTGTTGTGCTTTCTTTTTCCAGTAACGTTTTGTGATGAAATGAAGTACAAAACTGACAGGGTTCCATGTTGATAGTACTTGCTATAGCCTAATTTCTACTCTTAATGAGCAGCTTGTGTTTATATTTGTGATTTAAAAAAAAGACATGTTAATATAGAACTAAGACTAAATATATGGTTGATAGTTTCATTAAGGGGTCCTATACTTTGGAGGGTCATATTATCCCCCACCCCCAAATCAGCCGAGTACTGGGCAACGCTAACTTCGTCCTGGGGTTGTTCTCTCATATGAAATCCAATCAAAGCCTTTCGCGCCAATCTTGACAAACAGGGCGGAAGTTTGTAGAGTCACGTGACAAAGAACCCTTCGCAACTTTCGCGCCGCCACAAAATCCTGCCTCTCCCAGCAAAAACAAGTGACCTGATTGGCTGCTGTATACGTCACACTCGCGCCACTTGCACCGCGAGCTGGGGAAAACTCAAGTGAATGAATACTGGTCTCCGTTGATAGAGAAGTGATTAAAACGTACATCTAAGCTGCATTTTTTGTTGTTCTGCGGGGCCGTTAGGACTTTAAAATCAAATTATCAGTCCTGAGGTTCAACGTGTACAGCCATGGCTCCTAAGGATTATGAGGCAGAGAAAGGTAAGAGGTTAACTTTCACAATAACAGCATGGCAGCAACAGGTTGGATTAAATGACTAAACTTCTGACTTACTGTAACGTTATTCTATTAAAAATGCTCTTTGGAAATGTGTTAACGTTAACCACCGTGCGCATTGGGTGTGTATAAAGTCTGTTAATGTATTATTTTGTGTAGTCTGTCTCCTCGGCATTAACTTTGCTTAGATTTGCGTTAAAGTACAATCCTGTAAGGTATGCACGCTAGTTTGTATGTTCTAACTGTTACAGTTAATTAAACCCAAGGCATGAAGGCTGGTGTTCACCTTGCAGTTGTACAAACTTTAAGCGTTGTCTGTAAGCTTGTGACTGCCGCTGATGACCCGGATGGATACGCTTAGACAAAGGAGCAGGCGCCAGTGTGCAAGCACATGTCTAACAATAAGTTGCACTAAAGCTGGTAAGCTAATGCGGACAGAGCGGAATTTCTTGTATTGCGATTAGAAAGTCGACACTACGTGCTCGTTTTATTCTTTAATGTCTTAACATTTAACACATCTCTCGACAAAGCGATTGTAGAAAAGTGGCTGTAAAATTCTGACATGTTCAACACGTTTTAAAAGTTACTCAGACGAGGTTTGAGATAAGACAGATTGACATGAGAGGGAAAAGGCAAACGTTAGTTGACGTTAAGGTTGTGAGAATGTATCATTAATGTTAAAGTAAAATGTTTACGCTATATTGCTAGCTTGTTATGCCTGTTATCCCTTGATTTCAAGCGGCGAAACAGTAACGTAACATTAAGCATTTTTGAACGTATTGTTAGCTAAACTGTGGAATTTTGCACTTTTAACTCAAACACTACAATGCACACGTTAAACCCTTCATGGACATCTCAAGCGTCCTTTAACTCAGCTACTCGTCCACTGCTTAATCGTCCATGAACTAAGTTAACATTAACGGCTCCAACTTGCGTTACCTTAGCATGCTAACCAGCCAGCTAGCTGTCTTTAGCCCACTATTAGTCAAGTGTAATAATGCTGACGGTTTTAATGAACTGCTAGTAAGTTAAGGTACTAAAAGCTACGTCAAAGGGGCTGGTTTCTGTGTTTAAATTCACAACGTTTTTGGCTTTTTGTTTGTTCGAAGAGCTTAATTTATATTTACTATAACGTTATATCCTCCCTACTTCCCCCGCATATTTACAACATACGGTCCAAAAGTGTGTTAGGATTTGTAAGGCAGCGTAACCGTGGTCTTCTTTTAAAAGTAAGTCACTCAGCGCTGCTTAGTTAACGTCGCTCAACTACAGTTTATTTGGATATGTAGTTTCCCTTTAATTTAAATCAAAACTTTAAAATTGCCCGATTAATGTACGGTCGCTGCATCGAAGTGTTGAAGTTGTGGTCGGAGTGTATCAACTGTCTAAAACCTTAAGCGATACACGTTGTCAACCATCACTTAACGAGTTCGTATGTTAAAAGAGTGGCTAATGTCGATAGAGCTGTTGTAATATAACAGGACTCGGGCTAACCCGAGCTAACGTTAGAAGATGGCTGGCAGTGGTTTTGAAAACAACAGTGGGATTAGTTTTAAGAGCGGAGGGATCGCGGAGGGATATCACAGTGACGAGGCACACAAGCCATGTGCTGCTTTGTTTACAATAACATCCTCGAACAGAGAAATAAAAAACCACAGCTGCGTATTTTCTACGACAGCATTCATGTAAGTAGAGCATTTTGATCGTAGTGTTAGGCCAAGTTTCGATTCTTGTAGGGTAGAATTAGATATTGTTAGTTGTGGCTGTTCCGAGAAGTGACGGATATTTCCCTAAAAAAATGGACACTGAACTGAGCGCGCCTGTTGTTGTGTTTGCATTCTTACCCCGAAGCTATCTGCTGCGTAACGTTAGGGTTTTAACTCTAAAATTATAAATGCAGGTTCCCTGGAGCAGAATGTTGTTCGTGCAGCACGTCAGTGGCAGTTTGTGCTTCACTGGAGGCAATAGCAATAGTGACTCATCGAGATTACAGGATGCCGTGTTACTCAACAAAGGGAGTCTTAACAGGATGACAAATTAGCTCCCAGTGTGCAGGCCCACTGACGGTGGTGTACATTAACATTTTCAGGAGCTTTAAAACTAGAAGGCACCTTTTGTTATTTAAGCAAATTGAAAGGTAATCTCACTAAACAGTGAAGTCTTTGTGTGTGTGTGTGTATGTGTGTGTGTATATATAGCTAACAATGCCCCATACTACCTGCTGGAAATGGCCTCTGTTTTTCTACTGTGAAATAATGATGGAGGTATTTGTTTGCTTTTGTAGACAAATGCAAAAGGTTCCTGCAGGAGTTTTACACAGAGGATGACAGTGGGAAGAAGGTCTTCAAATATGGAGCTCAGCTTGTAAGTATAGTAAACAAACAGTACAAACTGGCTTAGCTTTCAAAGTGATGGGCATGTTTTCACTAAGCTTCATATTTGGTGGGGAAAAAGTTGATATATGGTAGAGCAGTGTTTTTCTTTTGTCCTCTTTAATTGTGTTTTCTTATACCCCACTCTTTTTTTTGCCCCTGTGGCCAGTAATTTATCAGTTTTTGCTAAGCCAAGTGCTTTCAAATCTAGAGGCTGAAGTTCTTTGAACAAATACTTTTTTAAGCCAGAAATGATCAACTGTATAATCACACAACACATAGGAGCTGTCCCTTGGGTGTAAGAGTGGTGCGGCCAATATCTCCTATATAGGCAGAAAATGCCCCTCGTGTGTTTGCAGAATGCGCTGGTCATTTTAATCGCATCGGGCTGTAAACCTATACCGGGGTGTGTTGCCACAGCCTACCCAAGTTTGTGGAAGTGTAGAGGTGTTATTGTTGTGTTACTGAACAATGTTGTTTTAATTATTACATGGCTTGTCTGTATGTACAGGTGGCACTGGCTCACAGGGAGCAGGTGGCTCTCTTTGTGGAACTGGACGATGTGGCTGAGGAAGACCCCGAGCTGGTTGAGAGCATCTGTGAGAATGCCAAACGCTACACAGGACTGTTTGCCGATGCTGTCCATGAGCTGCTGCCCGAATACAAAGAAAGAGATGTATGTGTACTTGAACAGTTGATCCTGTATGAGTTTTAAATGAAGTCAAAGCATATTGATTAGAATATAAACTGTGGTGAATAGAGTACAACAAATGATTCCTAATCGTGGTGTAATTTTCTTTTCTCAACTACTTTTTACAGTTAAAGTATTGATGCATCCATTGCACGCCTGTTTAGTGACATGGAAATGCACAAATGTGTTTTCATTTCCAGATTGTGGCCAAAGATTCCCTGGATGTGTACATTGAGCACAGGCTGATGATGGAACAGAGGAGCCGTGACCCTGCAGACACTAGAGACCCTCGTAACCAATACCCAGCTGAACTCATGAGGAGATTGTAAGTTGACTGTTTCATGGTTGAATTTTTATTTTTCACATAGATTTTTATTAAATGTGACACTGTTACTTTTCCATAATATTTGCATAAACTTATGTTTGTGTAAAGTGCATCTTTATCAGAGGAATTTTTGGTGTTTTCTTACAAGAAAAGACTTATTTTTGAATGTCTCAATACTTATTATAAATCTGACATGTTTAAATGTTAATAATTTTGGATGAATTGTCCGTCTTTCCTTTCTTCACAGTGAACTGTACTTCAAATCTCCCACCATAGCTAAACCTAAAGTGGTGCGTGACGTACGAGCTGACAGCATCGGTCAGCTGGTGGCGGTTCGAGGCATAGTGACCCGCGCCACTGAGGTCAAACCAATGATGGCTGTGGCTACTTACACATGTGACCAGTGTGGTGCTGAGACCTATCAACCAGTAAGGCTAAGTTTAATCCTGTAATCATTTAGATCCTGTGGCAAGATTGAAATTGATCTGGTGTCCCTCATGTCTTGTCCTTCAGATCCAGTCTCCCTCCTTCATGCCCCTCATCATGTGTCCCAGCCAAGAGTGTGTCACCAACAAATCTGGAGGTCGTCTCTATATACAGACCAGAGGCTCCAAATTTGTTAAATTCCAGGAGCTGCGTATTCAGGAACATGTAAGTGACATGAATTGTACACGATAAAAAGTCACCTCATAGACTAAGTTTGTATTTAATGAAGTTTCTTCTGCTGTTCCACAGAGTGACCAGGTGCCTGTTGGTAATATTCCAAGGAGCATGACGGTGTACGCCCGTGGAGAAAACACACGTCTCGCCCAGCCAGGAGACCATGTAGCCATCACTGGCGTCTTCCTCCCTCTTCTGCGCACAGGTTTCAGACAGGCTGTTCAAGTAAGTTGCTTCTGACAAATTTTGGATGTAGGTATTTTTTTGTTTTGTCTTTTTTGCAACCCTGACAGCAGGTCACCTCAAACTATAAGAAAATTCATAATAAAATATTATGTTAGGGTCTTCTGTCAGAGACTTACCTGGAGGCCCACAGCATCACCCTCATGAACAAATCAGAGGACGATGAGCTCGGTAACGAGGAGCTGACTGATGAGGAGCTGCACAACATCACAGGTAGAGTGTCTCTTTAGGTGAAACTTGACATTACAATACACTCTTATCGAATCTGAAGTGTGACTGTGTTCTCTGCAGATGAAGGATTTTATGAAAAACTAGCTGGTTCAATAGCACCAGAGATCTATGGACATGAAGATGTCAAAAAGGCCCTTCTTCTGTTGCTGGTTGGAGGAGTCGAACAGGCACCTAGAGGCATGAAAATCAGAGGTGAGGACTCACTTGAACCCCTTAACCAAGTATGGACTGTTTATCTTGGAGGGAAATAAAAGTTGTTGCTAAATATTAACCACCAAAACAAAAAGCGGTAATGCTGCTGATTGCATCATGTCTAAAATTGTTTTCCAGCAGGGCATCAAAGTTAGAAAACACAAATGGACATAAATAACAAAGCCAGTTGTACTTGGTGCCATATTAATATCTTTTAGTAGATATGAACATGTACCGATTGGGCATAACGTTATGACCAGCTGTACATCTGTATGCACTTCAGTGCAACACTCTGCCTTAACATTTGTGTTTATGAAGCTCAAAATGTTTGTTTTTGGTGAGAATGTCAAATGTATAAATTCAATTATATGTCCATTATTGAGGTCATAGTTAAAGCTGGTGTTGTACTGGACTACATTATATTCAGAGGTGTTCCTAATATTCTGACCCTCATGTATGTCAATGGGCAGGTCAAAAATATACAGACACTTCTGAATATAATTCCAGTACAACATAAACACTCTTCCTGCTCTGGCTTGTCATTTTAAGGCAACATAAACATCTGTCTGATGGGAGACCCAGGAGTCGCCAAGTCCCAGCTGCTGTCCTACATTGATCGTCTGGCTCCTCGAAGTGAGTACAAGTCCTGCATCTGGTTTAATATTTTATCCAGTAAGGTGTTTTCTTTTCATTAGGGCTACGTAGTAAAATATTAACTTGATGTGATGGGCTGACTAGAGAAGCTGGTTTTTAATGCCATGTTTTGGACGCTAGAATGATTCAGGAAACAAAGTCGGTTAAACTTTAGTTACCACTGTGAGGCCCTGATGCCTGTATATTAATATTTGCTAATACCATTACACATGTACACCTTTGCCATATGATTTTTTTTTTATTCATGTAAGTACTTTCTCCCGTCCCCTCTCTGGTTTTCAGGCCAGTACACCACCGGCCGTGGATCATCCGGTGTCGGTCTGACTGCAGCGGTTATGCGTGACCCCCTGACTGGAGAGATGACTCTGGAAGGTGGAGCTTTGGTGCTGGCTGACCAGGGTATCTGCTGCATTGATGAGTTTGACAAGATGGCCGACACTGACCGCACAGCCATCCATGAGGTCATGGAACAGCAGACCATTTCCATTGCAAAGGTAAATTGAACTTGTAGTGGCAGCCAGAGGCTTAATTATGCTATTGTTATCTTCAAATGTAACATTTGTGAAGCATAAGTAAACCACTGCTTCTCTCCCCTCCAGGCTGGCATCATGACCTCCCTCAATGCCCGCTGCTCTATTCTAGCTGCAGCCAACCCCGCCTATGGCCGCTACAATCCCAGGAAGAGCATTGAGCAGAACATTCAGCTGCCGGCTGCTCTCCTCTCCCGTTTTGACCTGCTCTGGCTGATCCAGGACAAGCCAGACGCTGACGCCGACCTGCGTCTGGCCCAGCACATCACCTACGTCCACCAGCACTCTCGCCAGCCACCCACTCACTTCACCCCCATCGACATGAAGCTGATGAGGTCTGTAGGAGAAAAGTTTGGTTACTCTGGCTTCATTATGAAAATGTTTGAGGGATTTACTGCTACATTTAACAACTCTTTACTTTAACCCCAGACAGTATTCAGCTTATGAGTCCATTGTTAAAACTACTCAGTGCATTCATATTGTCTGAAATGATTCCCTCAGGCGTTACATTGCTCTGTGTAAGAAGCGACAGCCTGTGATCCCAGAGTCACTGGCTGATTACATCACCGCTGCTTATGTGGAAATGAGGAAAGAGGCCAGAGTCAGTAAAGACACCACCTTCACCTCTGCCCGTACCCTGCTCTCCATTCTCCGCCTCGCCACTGCCCTGGTGAGAACTACACCTCCATTTGCTGTTGATGGCTGCAAACATTTACAGGCCACTTGTCCTAAAAGAAACCCTAAAGCTGCTTTTGTTACAAGTAGGTTATGGGGTGAATGTCTGGGTGCAGCTCTTGTTATTGAAGTTGAGTTATTGTTTTCGTCTTTCTGCGGTCCTTTATCACTGCTTCAGTGTGTGATAAAGTGCTTACAGTGCAGGTAGTGATGATAACCTGGCCTACTGCAGTGTGAGCACTTCTTTCCCACGCTGGACAAAAGATCACCAATCTGCCAAACACATGATACAGTTCATCACTCCCAGTGACTTGATGGTAGTGAATCAGATGTGAGTAAATGTGTTCATGAATGGTTAGCATGTATTTTGTGCTTCAGCTTCCTAAACATACTTTTATACTGTAAAGAAAACAAGCTCATACTTCCAGAATGAGTGGTTTTTACAATTAGATTCCATCTCGGCCTCTGGGTGCCAAAAGTGCTGTTTGTGCAGGTAGCAGTCATCCAACTACTGCAAAACCAGCACTTCAGGCAGACAGGTAGGCAGTGTGCTGCACAAAGATGTCCACAAGGGGGCAGCACTCTGCCACAGCAGTTCCTTTGTGAAAGAATAATGGTGATCACTTTTATTGGCCAAGTATGTTACACACAAGGAATTGGTCTCCAGTACAGAACCAAGGCCGCTGACTCTCACACACACAGATTGTGGTGCTGCTCTGGCCACGGGAGACACTTCTGGAAGGGACATTTTGGGGAGAATGGGATTCAAACCTCTGACCTTTCAGTTGGGGCATGACCACTGCCTTCTGGGCCACAGCAGCACTGTAGCTTACACATCAGCTGAACTCTACATTTGTTGTAATGCTACAGAGTTGCTACACCTTTGTAATAACTCTACAAGTGAAATATTGTAAGAGGCTTTTCTGACCCTGGCCAGCTTTGCAGGGTGGGCAGTCAGCCTGTGTGCGTTAGGAGCAGCTGTGCAAACCCATGCAAAACTGACCATGGCTGGAGTTGTCATCAGTATATTTTATAATCTTCAGTGGGTTGTCCCCTTCCCCCCCCCCCCATTATATTTTTCCGCTGGGGTTTTTTCATCTTGTAGAGAGACTAGCTGGTGTTGAGAGGCGGAGACTTGGGCAATTGCCAGCCATCCCAGAGGGCATTGCACTTGTCTCGGTCTGACAGTGCCGGCACAGCGCGGCCTACATAATCAAGAGGCATCTAGTGTGGTATTGGTATATATATTTTCCATTTCATTCACCGTCTCCACTTTTTCTTTGAATGGCCCCCTTTAGGCTCGCCTTCGCACGGTGGACACTGTGGAAAAGGAAGATGTCAATGAAGCAATGAGACTGATGGAGATGTCAAAGGACTCTCTACAAGCTGACAAGTCCAGTAGCACAAGGTTAGTGTTGATACTGGGAACTCAGACCAGTCCTCATTATGGCATTCGGTCTACTAAAACTCCACAACATGGGTGACCAGATGTCGTCTGACCTAGAACCCACTTTATTAGCCTCTCGTGTGCCTGCAACAGTAGCTGCAGATCCTGGAGGAAGCTGTAGAGCTTGAGGATTTTACAGAGCTCTGTTCACATGGCAGCGTGTTCACTGAAGCAGGCATCAAGACTAGCGACGTGCTCACATCCCGGCACACACGCACTGTTCTTATGGTAGTGCTTCAAAACTTCTAGTAGGCTGTTTACAATGATGGAAGTGGGACAAGAGTTGAGCTTCTGCTTTTTTAAAACGGTGTCGTGGTGACAAATAAGTGCTCGATATCAAAAATATCATTTTAATTATAGAAAGTGTAAAAATTGTCATTTGTAGTTGTACGGGTTGTTGCATGTTGGAAACCAAGTAAATGTGTTTCCCAGAATGTTGAAATGCTCGGTTAATAAACGTTGCTGGGTCGCTCGTGGGCCATTTAAATACCTCTCTGTATTGGAAAGTGTCACCGGCCTGTTGCCAATAAAGCTTTACAAACTTTATATCATTGGATAGCAGGGGCTCTCTTAATTCTAATGATATAATGCATTTCAGAATTCCAATGCCACAGTGACATCTGCTACTTAAAATAGAATTGGATTACAACGACTAACGTGGGACAGCTTACCTCGCAGGTCAGACGCTAGGAAACTCTTTAACGCACAAAGAGAAGGCGGAGCGCACTAGAGTGCACAGACTGAAAGCAACGAGCAGCAGCAGTTCTTTAATTTATGATTAAAATGGCATCTCATCAGACAATTTATAAAGGTGTGGCAGAAATTTTGGCCTCTGTTGAAGACGAGTATATTGAGGAAGAAAAGAATCCCATATTAGACCAGTCAGTAACTTACCTTTTTATGTGTTTAGGTCAAACCCTTTATTGTCATATTTCGATATGTTGACATGGTTAAGTTTTGCCATAATAAGAGACATAACATGTAAAGCTGTAATTACTGTGCTGCTAATGCTAATCTTTTCTCTGGATTGCTGTTGCTATATGTTACTGTCAGTCTTGTTGCGTGTTGATCATGAAATACTATGTGTGCCTCTGAGATACTGACACGGATTTCATGACAAAACTAGACACCTGTGCACAAAAATGGGCAAATTTAAAAGGGTTAAAGAATTGGTTTCTGCAGGCTCCAAACTTAAGCATTTAATTGACTCAACTTGAAGCTGACGCAGTAACAAGTACACAAATGTTCTTCACATGTCTAAAATTCAAAATAATTCTGTCCCTGTGTGCAGAACCCAGCGTCCAGCCGACGTCATCTTCTCTTTGGTGCGTGAGCTTGCTACAGAGGGCGCAGCAGGTCGGGGTGGAGCCGGTGGCGTTGTTCGCATGGCTGAGGCGGAGCAGCGTTGTATCTCCCGTGGCTTCACCCCTGCCCAGTTCCAGGAGGCCTTGGAGGAGTATGAGGAGTTGAATGTGTGGCAGATCAACCAGGCCCGCAGCCGCATCACCTTTGTCTGAGGAACATGGGACACGTTGGTATCACGGCTCTTTGAGGCCGTGAGCTTTCTACAGACTTAAACTCTGGCTCTTTATTTTCTTGCTGCAGTATTTTGTAACACAACTCAAGCACAACCTGGACTTTTTTTCCCCTTTGTTCTGGTAAAACTGGCCCCATTTTGCAAGAACACCTGCTGCTTTTTTGTGTAAAATTCCTGTTTGTTTAAATTGCTTGCAAATATGTATGTCAGAGTGTGGCGCTATCGGCAGGTTAGAGCTTAAAACATCCAATTGACATTGAGCATTTCTGTATATTTAAAAATTTGTGATGCAAATTAGACAAAATAAAATAATGTATTGTGGCAATAGTTATAATAAAATGGTGGTTTAGTACCACGTTCTCTCCGGTGTGTGAGGCCTGTGTGCATGTGAAACAGGATGTAAAGGCCTGCCTCGTTCCCCTCAGAACATCTGGTATTGTTGACATAATTGTTGCTTTCAGTATCGCCTTCTCTGTCTTGCCTGTAAAATGCAAACATACAGGCATTCGTTAGCATTTGCTCTGTAAATGAAAATGCTCAAGGTTACATCTTCAAATACCCTTTTCTTAAAATGTCCTAACAAGATTCAGTTTCACAAAACACTTGGAGGAAAAACTTGTATTTAGTAAAAACAATATTGCACTGTTAAAGTACTCGGTACACATCAAAGTCCTGCAGTTTTCAGAAACGTTCAAAGGAAAATGTCTGTCAGCAGCGTACTACTAGATAAATATTTCATTATTGATGCATTAATGTGTATGTGGCATTTTACTGTAGTGGCTGGTCATGTTTCAACCTCTATTACATACTTCGATTAAGTCAATTATTGCTAATATGTTTTGTTAAGCAAATACCCTTTTAGTTTTGGGGTTGAACAGCAGCAGATTATGAAAAGGCTCAATCTAATTGAGCATTTTCAAATCAATAGGTCTTCAAATTATATATTTGAGCTGTAAATCCTCAAGATTAAGAAGCCACAACTGTTTGTCATGTTACCTCAATCAAACCAGTTTTTGTGCTATGTTAGTGCTGCTGACAAGTTTTGTCAGGCTGCAAATGGATTACTGTAATGGTATTTATTGTATTGTATTGCTCATGAGAAAATCTAGTTTTCTAGTTGTATGGCTCCTCTAGGTCTGCTGTGGGTGAACACTTCAGCTCATGATGTTTCTCCTGTTGGTCCAATCCTAAACATGTCAGATTTAACAGGTGCTAAGACGGCATTTGTTTAAAAAAAAAAAACAACAAAAAAAAAAAACCAGATGTTCCCTGGGTAAAAATCAGCACCTGGAAGAGCAGAGAATTTTTGGAAATCTCTACCATCTCACACGTAACACGTCAGAGGATGTGCTGTCGTCCGCCATTTGTTTCTTTGGCTGAGATAGTAGTAGGCAGCGTTTTGTCCATAGTTGTCACAGCAGGTGATGGTTCCCCTCCACACTTAATGGGGAGTTTCTATCTGAGGTTTCTTCTTTTTATGGCTTTGCTGCTAAAGTCTAGGAGCTTTTTATTTCTTATTGACGCCAAAGACACATTATTTAGAAAATAAGGTGGAGATGGGGTTTTACTCAAAGTTGGTGAAATCCTACTGGACAGGAGATAATGTATCAGGGTAGCTGACACAGGCCTGTATTTAACCCCCTGAGCCCTGTTAGTACGGTGAAGACGGTCTCCTGAGCCAGGTGAGTGAAGCATGAACTGATGGATTTTTTTTAGATTTGTGACTGAGATGTTCACAGTGCTGGATCACTTCACTAGAAAGTGGATTTTATTCAGTTATGTGGAATAAGGCCTCTTTCATAGCTGCTTCAGGTTTTATTTCAGTAACGTTTGCTCAAATCAGGATGAATGTCTTTCTCTAAAACATTTTCAGAAATGTTTCCTTAAGAAAAATGTAGAGGACGAATTACCCTACATAACAGGTGAAAAACTGCAACACCTCCATTTTTCCAGTTTTTGACGTGAGCAGTTAATGTGCAGTGAATAACCTTAACTGCTATTTTTAAGAATCAACAAATACGGTAACTTACATCTTTTCTGCTACCATGAATGCAGATGAAGCAATGAAGCCTTGAAAACTTTTGGTGATTAGAACAAATTCTATCTGTACAAAGGCGGTGTTGGGAATAAAAAAACTGTTAGGACCTGAGGCATTAAATGGAAAAAGGTCAATAACATTTCATCCTGAACAAGGCCGTTGTCTTTGCGTGACAGAACGACCAGCACAGAGTCCAGCCTTTCCAGATGAAGAGTTAAACCACAGTAACCAAGTGCAACACATTTGTGACAACTTCAGTAATGGTGCGATCAAGCCGAACAATATTTGATAGTGGGCTGAATTACACTAATTGTAAAAACAGACAACCTAAAACTTTTGACCTATAGTAGATATCGTCTTTTAAAATGTGTATTTCTTTGTGAATAGTGTACAGGATGATTTCTACATTATGGGTGGTGGGGACTCTGGTATCCGATGTTGCTCCCAGGTCAGTTCTGCTCAAACACAAATACTGGAAATAAACCTGCACTAAATGATGTCTTGTGCTGTAGGATTGCTGGAGGCCAAATGATTACTGAGCAGGAAGGTAAGTGCAGATTTGATCACTTGTCAGTACAGAGTTTTATTCTCTTTTTAAGTGACTGAAGAAATGACAAACTCTTGTTTTAACAGAGATGGTCCCAGTCAGTGATGTCAGCATCGACTCAGAGAAAGCAAATGAGTTCCTGACTCGCTCCAGGCCGAAGCATAACGCAGACCCCAGGTGGTACCGAGGAAACCTGGACTTCCAGGCTTACTACAGATACTGCACTAGCATTGGACACACTGGGGGGGTAAGCCAGACGCCCGGGTCTCTGAAAAGGTGTACATGACCTGTATAGATATGATACTTGGTGAATGGAAAAACATTTGTGTTCTTATTCTAGGTGACCTCTTTGACTATTCAATCTCCTCATTTGGTAGATTGTCTAATGTAATGAATGGTAAAAGAGAAATTCAGCTTAAAACTGTGGCGCTGTGGTTTTGGACTGTGAACTTGGTGTCTACAAACACACCTGGTTTCCCCTAAACTATGAAATACAGTACCTCTGTTTTTTAAAAAAATATTACATCTAAATGAGATTTGTTCTTTGGGCTTCCTCCATTGAAAGACAAACGCCTCATATTTCCAGGGCAAACTGGGAGTGCCCATGATGATGTGCGATCCGGACAGGAAGTGTGAAGTCGATCCTCCTCCACCCGCAATGAAAGGGATCGCGAAGCCTGCAGAGCCACAGGCTACCCCTCCCCCTCCCCCTCTTCCTCCTCCTCCACCCAT
>NW_018128217.1:93989-95642 GCF_001952655.1 Monopterus albus
GACGGCAAAGCCTGCAGAGCCACAGGCTACCCCTCCCCCTCCCCCTCTTCCTCCTGCTCCACCCATTTCCCAGGCTGATGTTCTTAACCTATGCAACCAGAAGGATCCCCACATTGTCTACCTGCCCAGCGGTGCCGTGCCTGTGCTCTGTGACCCCTGCTACCACCCCCCGGAAGGCCACACCGGCCCCTGTAGAAGAGCCACAACCTCCTCCTCCTCCACCAAAGAAGTCCACTCCACCTCCACCAATACTCGTCAAGAAGCCTCCCCCGGCTCCCATCCATACCTTCAAGGGCATAGAGTACGACTGTGACCCCTACTGGGACCCTGACTGCCTGATTGACCACTCACCCAGGCCCAACAAGGGAAGGAACGTGGTCCCTGTTGAGGAGCCATCACCTCCTGTTCCTATCAAGAAGAAAGTATCCCCCTATCCCTACCCTTACTACTACCCACTGCCCTATGACCCCAGAGATGATCTGTACGATCCAGTCCGCTTCATGTACCCTCAGCCTCCTGCTGATGAGCCTGCAGAGGACAAACAGTGAAACCTCCAGGACGTGCTGGTTGGAAAGGTATTGTGTATCTCAAACACACAAGACATTTCAGATGTACAATTCCATATTTTGTGGTTTTTACAGCCTGGAGTAAATCGTTGAAAGGATGCAGTGTTTACACCTTATTAACTTCAGTGAATGTATTTACCATCACCATCAGTAAAAACATTTCAGCCAGTACACCCCTGTAAAGCAAATTATCTTAGCAATGAAAATGTGACTAAACAATTTTTCACTAGTGAATATTATATTTTGACTTTGAATATACTTTTAAAAAGGCACAAGACCGAATAATTCTCTGTTTGACTAGTAAACCAGGAGTGCCAACCTGCAAGCTGGAGGCCATTATATAAATGCTGATCTTTGACTCAAGCCTATTAATCAACCCTAGACCTAAACATAGTTATAACTCATTTGAAAGTCTCACCCTGAGTCTCTCACACCCAAACTGGAAAACTCAAAAGCCTGTTCTGTTTGTTATTGTATACCGTCCACCTGCTCCTTATTCAGAGTTTTTAAGTGAATTCTCAGACTTTCTGTCTGATTTAGTGCTTAGTACAGATAAAATAATCATAGTAGGCGACTTTAATATTCATGTAGATGCCGACAATGACAGCCTCAACAATGCATTCTGTTCATTATTAGACTCAGTTGGCTTCTCTCAAACTGTAAATACAGCTCGCAGCTCCGCTCCCTAAAGCAGGCATCACGAAAAATGGAAAGGAGGTGGCGCTCCACTAAGTCAGCAGAGTTTTTCATAGCCTGGAAAGATAGTTTAATAACATATACGAAAGTCCTTCATAGTGCCAGAACCGCATTTTATTCATCACTGATTGAGGAAAATAAGAACAACCCCAGGTTTCTTTTCAGCACTGTAGCCAGGCTGACAAAGAGCCACAGTGCTGTTGAGCTTAACATTCCCTTAGATCTCAGCAGCAATGACTTCATGAGCTTCTTTACAAATAAAATCACAACTATTAGAGAAAAAATTGGTCGGACCACTCCCACAGCTCTCACAGATGTGCCATCTACTACAATGGCTTTAGAAACATCTGTAAGACCTCATTTATACTTGGACTACTTCTCCCCTATAGAT
>NW_018128217.1:96649-128571 GCF_001952655.1 Monopterus albus
ATGATTTAAAATCTGGCTGTTCAGACCAGGTCATAACTCCAGTTGTCTGCGCATGCACCTCTGCCACTAGCTTGCCACTATTACACATTACTAACTTTGTGTCTCCTTTCTCCCGTAGTGTGTCCTCTCTCTCTCTCCCTGTAACTTTCTGCAGGTTGCCCTGGAGCTCTATATCTCTGACGAGCAGTCACCGGCCACATCGACCTGATCAGTGTTTGATTGTTGTGTCTTGTTGCTTTTCTTCTTTTGTCTCTCCTCTATCCACTCACCCCAACCGGTCGAGGCAGAAGGCCGCCCACCAAGAGCCGGGGTCTGTCGGAGGTTTCTTCCGTTAAAGGGAGTTTTTCCTCCCCACTGTCGCCAAGTGCTTGCTCAAGGGGGATTTGTTGGGTTTTCCCTATGTAATAATATTGATAACAGTAAGGTCTAGACCTTACTTTGTAAAGTGTCCTGAGATGACTTTTGTTGTGATTTGGCGCTATACAAATAAAATTTGATTTGACTCTTGTCAGACCTCCAAGTCTGCAGCCATAACCCTTCCAGCTGCATGTTGGTCCAAAGTCTCCACAGGCAACTGAACAGCAGGAACACAACTTCAAAAGACAAGCTAACTGCAAACATTCCTACAATAAACCTGCAGCTAAAGCAGCTCCACATAGCTGACTTTCATAAGGTTGTTTAAAAGTGCAGGCCTGACAATTTTATGAGCTGTGTTCTGTATAGGTAGGTACCATGTCTACCCTGTTAGAACCACTTAAGTTTAAAAAAAGAAGAGCCAGTCCCATAAAGAAAAAAAAATCGGAACATTTATTACATACAGAAACATAAAACAATAAAACAGTCAAATAATATGTTCATGTACAATGGATTCATTTCTGTGCCTACCAGCCAAGTTGAGTGAGTATCTCTTACTGTTTGATACAAGTAAACTGGCTTGAAAAGCTATGGTTGGTTTCAGAAGTTGTCTTAGCTCATCTAAATACAAACCAAAAGGAAACAAACTGCAGTGCTTGGTTCAAAAGAAGAGTCCTCTCATCCTCCGACCGATGCCCTGTCTGTCGTACAGGACGTTGAACTTGTTGATGAACTGGTTCATACTGTTGCAGGTCTTGGTGATGGAGCCTAAGTAGGCCATGAGGCCCACATCATTACATTGCTGCAGGGAAGGAAGAGGGACACGTTGTAGACAGAGCTGGAATTAATAACACATGGGATCAAACGGAGTGAAATCTTATAATGCGTAAAGACTGGACCAAGCCTAGTGTTTATGAAGGGGATGATAGTGAAAGAAAAAAAAATCTGCAGTGTTCAGTTTTGTTTCCTTCTGCTGTTGAACACTTCCTGGCATTTTGTGTCAATGAATCAAAAACAGCAAAACCAACAAAAGGTATTGTCTGTGTATCCAGGAAACTACTAAAAACACATAAATGAGCCACACTGTTGTGTCTGAGTGAATCCCACATACACATCATGCCGCCATAAATAACTCACTACAGCACCAAATGTGTATTAATCCACAGATGGAAAAAGTCCCCAACAAATGCACCACTTTCTAAAAACTACCGTGCCCAGCTATTTTAGGAAGTTACTAATTCTGCTTTTAAATGACACTCACATACTCTGCTTTGTGGGACTCCTAATAATTTTGAGTAAACACAGAAGACCTTTTTGAATTATGCTAACACTAGGCTCTAAACTGTCCAGTGAAAGAGACGCTGTAAGGAGCATCTTAATCATTAACAGGTAAACACATTAGATGGTAACACAATGATCTCAGAGGCAACTCAACACACCCACTCTATCCCTGCATCTCCTGTGATTTTGGTTGATATTGATATGTATAAATGATATGTCTTGAGAAAAAGGGGTTGTAAGATTTGCCCTTTCAGTAGACGCTGATAATACACACATATGAGTATTCACATGAAAGCTCAGTAAACAAGTTATATGATGTTCAACCACTATTTGGCCCCAAAGAGGAGCATGTCAGGCCATGCCGTCTTAAATCTTCAGAGCCACACAGTAAGTACTGTAAAGCCATCTTCCAATTGTAGCCTACCCTTAAAACAAAGCACCCATCAATCCAATCCTATAGGGTAATGCATTGTTGGTTTTGGGCTTTTTGCACAGGCATAACCCTTTAACAACTGATGAAAATGTCACCAGAAATTGGCAAAGCTTACTCACATCATAGAAGTCTGTTTTGAATTTTGCAGTGCTGAGGACCGGCAGTCTGTGACACAGGGCATTCGCTTCCCGAAGGATCTCATGGTTAAATGACACCTCTCCTACATGAAAATGAATGGACAAAACAAAAAACATGTAAAGCACAGTATGCCAAAATAGTGAGGTAAGATGATGTCAACAGTAGAAAACATGGGCTTATAACAATGGAGGTGTGTTCAAGGGGCCTCCCTTTATGGTTGAAGAGTAAGGAAAGAAACAGCCATTCTCCACGATTCTTTTTTTTCATGCTTTGCTCTCATCGCTTCATTAACAAGGCCTTCAGACCTCTCACCTGCTTCCACAGCTTTGACGTACTCTAGAATGATCTTCACTCGGCTGTGGAGCATCTTTATCGCGCTGTGCTGGGCTACGAGGTGCTCAGCAACTATCAGACAAGACAGAGCAAATACTGGAGTTAAAACCTGTTCAGACAGAATTCATTTTTAATGACCAGGTCTAATATTAGTCAGGTCACAAAACAGCCATTTCCTCCACATTTCTAGGGTTCATTTAATATCTAGCAACAGCTCATTCAGCCTGCTTGCTAATTTGAAGTTTGTCTTAACTTTTGCTTTTAAAAATACACGTAATTTGTGGTTAGCATTTCTTTTCTTTTTGTGTATGCATGCTATTTGTATCTGTGTTTATTTACCAGTTTTATTAACCTGTAAAGAAAAACAATATACTCGAAATTTCAGTAACTAACTTACATGAAATGAGAGCCTGAATTAGAATTTAAATAAACTACTCAGTCTTTAAACTTCTCTTACCTGTTGAGTTTTCTCCTGTACCCGTGGCTGTCATTCGAGCTACATGATCGACACCGATTCTCTCTGCTTCCTCTGTGGCCAGAGTGTACGTCAGCTCAGCAAACAACATAGTAGCCTGGTTGAGGGAAAAAAACCACTTAAGATAGAAGTATTAGAAACTGTGTCAGAAAGAATATGTAGATATTAAACAAGCAGTACCTCGCCATTGATGATGTCAATCACAGATTCATAAACACTAACAGGAAGCTGAAAGAATAAAGGACATTGTTTAGAGCAGCTGTATCTAAATACATAACCATGCTATTGTGAAGTAAGAATGCAGAGGAACTCACATCGGTGTGTTTGGTCATTGGGTTAAGTTTGAGAAAGAGAGGGCTCTCAATGATCTCACACACCTGGCAGAAAAAAATACAATTAGACTTTAAGACAAGAAGTCTAACTCATCTACTCTTTTTGTTAAAGTTGATGTTCTATTTATATTCAGTAAACATTTCTGTAATGGTAGAACATGAATCATTAACAAAATATAGCAGAATCTCTACAATATAACACTACACCTGTTTTACTTGGTAAGTAAATGTTGTAGCTCAGGCTGCGGAGGTAAAACAATCTCACTTTGAGTTTTCAGTCATCTCTGTCCTGTTGCCAGCTGCTAGAAGAGTTAAATATCTTCTGATTTCATTCAAACTTACTGTACTTACACCACCTTTATTTTGTGGCTACCTGTTTGTGAATGTGGATATCTGACTGGTCTGGGGAACCTCCTGTGGTGTACCAGCCCAAGAACTCCATTTCTTTGAAAACCTGTTTGACTAAGAAACAAGAGGACATTTAAAAACACAGATCTAATCGATTTCATCAGTTCCTTAATAACTGGATCTAACACTGCTGTCTCTTGGTTGACAATTCTGACCTGAAATAAATTCTTACAGGCTTTGTACACATGGAGTCCTATTATTACTTTGTACCTAATGTAAGAGAAAGCAGACAGAAATAGAAGGGCATTCTTGTGTTTCACATATGCACACCACTTACATTGTTCCTCCTTGGTGTAGTAGTATTCTTTGTCAATATGCACTTGGTCATCTATGGTGTGAGACAGCAGCTCAAAGGAGTTCATCACCTCTATGTTTCTCCCCTCCTGTTTCCCAATGAGAGCGCCAATTACTGAGGAGAAGGAAAATAACAATGAACATCTGCTGTTTCATTAAACTCAGTTATAGCACATAGACATTCCATAATACTGCTTATACACCATCTTTCTTGCATAGCATTCTCATACATACCTTGCATTGGTCGTCCCTCCTGTGAGCGGATGCGTATCCAGTGGTCGGATATGTTGAGGATAACCAGGGGATGTAAGGCCACAGAAACGCTCCCTGTGACCCCTGAAGCCATAACACTGGGGCTGGCTACAGTCACACGGAGACACAAACAAGACAGACTTAGGCCCCAGAGCAGTTTCAACAGTGCTGAACCTAGCAGCTGATTATTTGATCAGAAAATTAATCACCCTCTCTGTTTTACATCATCATAAACCGAATAACCTTGGGTTTTGGAGTACTGGTTAAATGAAACAGCCAAACTGAAGATGGCACCTTGGGATCACTGACCTTGTAAAGTTATAGCATGTTTCACTATATTCTCTCCTCCTCGTATATAAAGATGAATCAGATCATCAAGAAAAACTCAGATCGACCATCAATAAACATAACTGAACTAAATCTAAATATGTTTTGCAAACTAACATTAGGATCACAAACTAGAGCTGCAACGACGAAGCAATGTCAGTAAAGTTAAATACAGAGCGGACGTGCAGGCCAGGCCTAATTTGAGACAAGGTTTGTGTTTTTTGTTTTTTCAAATCTGCCTGTACTGACAGATTTAGGTTTGCTTTCATGATGCAAACCACAGTAAGAGATAGAGAACTGACTCAAACACCGAACGACGGATTTGTTGACAGGTTTACAGAAGAGCCGTGTATGTTAACCCGCTTATGTCAGCAAGCTCGCTACTTAGCACCGTTAACACAAAAAATGCAGTAACTTGGACCAATCCTAACACAAACACGCATAACACAAAACAATTTCAATACTAGTTTGTGTTTATATCGAGCGGAAATTGTGAGATAGCCAATAAACACTCGCCTGCCCCATCCACTTCCATTCCTCCACCATTGCTGGTCGCCATCTTGTCCGGTAAACGGCGCAGGCGCAGTGAACTGTTTGCCCAACCAACATTAGGTGGCAATATCGCGTCATTAGGGATGTTTTAAAATAAGCTCTAATACACAGTTACCGTAGTCACTTATTTTGCCAAGTGTTTACAGAAGCGAAACCGAGATACAAAATACTGAGTATAAAGAAGCATATTCGATGCAACAGTAAAGTCGTCGCTAGGACCTACAATCATTGGGCAGTTGTTTCTCGGGGATTGGTGATTTGGGTGCGTCTCGTGTGCGTCGGGATATTAGTCCGTGCCCGAGGTTCAAAGAGTTTTGTTTACAAGATGGATGAATTTAACGTCTGTAATTTGGACTACTTTCCAGAAAACATTTTAATTGATGTGTTATCTTATCTGACCGTAAGAGAGCTTGTCAGAGTTACAAGGTAATAAACATTTAATTGTGTTATCAGTATTCTACTAGGTATTCGTCTTGTGAAACAAAACTGTACCAAATTTGCCTTTGTTGTGAGTCATGACGCATGCTTAACTTATTTGTTGTATTTCACGACGTTTTTTTAGAGTGTGTAAGCGATGGAAACGCCTTGTTAGGGACCAGAGACTGTGGAGATTTGTCGATTTGACTGCATGGAAAGGGGTAAGTATGTTCTTACAGGCAATGAGGCTATTTTTGTGTTTTATTTCGGTCTTTTCATACACGAGTGTTTAAATTATTAGCGGTGTTGTGAAAAGACCATATTACACGTCCCCAATAAGAGATCTATGTAGTCTTATTAAACAGCAGTGCATATAATCCCTATTTGAACTCCTAAGTGCCAATAGCAACTTTTTAAACTATCCTTTGTGATCAAATGGAAAGGCTAAGTGTCAATGAAAACCAGAAATCAAGTCAAGAATCTTGCTGTAATCAGGGACATATGGTTAAACTTTGACCGTCAAGTCAAAGACAGTCTGCTTGCCACCATCTTAAAAAACATAGAAGAATCGGTAAATTCATTTCCAGACATTAGTTGTCTAACTTCATTTCCTGCAGATTAGGTCTTCTCTCAGGTCTTTAAAAAACTTTGATCATTCAGAATAAATCTAAAATAATCGATCTTGTATTTTTCCAAGTTTTTGAGGCAAAGTTAGCAAAGTTCCATGTATCAAAATCAAACAATAGTTAATATCTTGTTATCAGACAGATCTGTCTCGCCATAAGCCTCTGATGAAGGAAATACTTCATGTGTTTGCCCAGTTATTGACAGAAACTGTCTCTCTTTTGCATCCCATTCCCCACTTTCATGACACACATATTCATGGCCTGTCTACTGTGTGTAAGATGACACCTCGCATACTCTGGATCCTGCTGCGCCAGTACCTGGGTAGTGGACTAAGGTCCCTACGGCTACGTGGTTTGCTGCTGTCTGCTCGAGGAGGCACCTTTCTCTCTGAGCCTTGGCTCAAGGCTTTGTCCATAAAGTGCCCTCGCCTCAGAAAGCTCTATCTTCTCCATGCAGACTTGAGGGGTCTGCTCATTTGCCAGGTCCTACCTCCATCTTTGCAGGTGCTGGAGCTGCATGGCTGTGAGCTGCCTCGTGGCTTTTTCAACCAGACACTCCCTACTTCACCTACTTGTTCTAAAGAACAAGCAGAAGCAACATCAAGTGCTGGTGCTCAGCAGCAAGGATCAGATAAGAAAGGAAAAGTGCTTGGTTCTCCATCAGGAATTTCTATTGAAAGGTTAGTTCTTAACCATGTGCCCTCTTTCACAGACCAGCACTTACAGAGTCTGACGTCATGGGAAAGGCTAGGTCGATTGGAGTTGCGTGACACCTTTCGTGTGACAGCTAATGGGCTCAGGAACTGTGCTGCCAAAGATGGCATGCATGGTGTTGAAGGGCTTTCAAAACTCAAGTTTCTGGAAATAGGCATCACTGGGCGGCAGGGCTACCAGTTACAGATGGCCTCCCTGGGGCTAGGGGCAGGGTGGCTTGGACTGGAGGAATTGAGCCTTGGTGGTAAAGAGGTGGGGCCAGGCCTGCTCTGTGCCAGACGTCTGAAGGACCTGAAGCATCTGTGCCTGTGGGCCTGCACACTCAGTGAGATGCAGGTAGTTCGAAGCTGCAGGATGCTCCGTGGACTCCGCCGACTGGAGTTTTTGGATGTCAACTTCCACCCTCGGCAGTGTCCACCAGTGGTGGATGGGGAGGGCGTTGGTGAAGAAGAGCATAACAGTGAGGAAGTTGCAGGTGAAGATAGCAGCAACAATGAGAATAAGATATGTGATACCAGTGATACTATTCCAAGTCTACGTCGCTCACTGGCTGACCTGTTGCCATCCTGCACAGTAGTTTTCACCAACTGCTCTGTTCTGACCAATGCAGAGTAAATGTGGTCTCCACTGCTGCATACAAGTGGCTAATATGGATAAAACTATCTTTCACACAGGCAAATGTAATTTTAAATGGTGTTATTGATATGATTGAATTAAGTTTTTATTTTTATGACATAAGTATAACTAGATCCAGCCAACATGGGCTTACAGGATATCAAGGTTTTACATGAGCCAGCTCTAGAATGCTCTGTACAGATTTTCAAACTTTCAGAACCTTCATGTCAACAAAATAAGAAATATCACAATATTGCAGTTTAATATTGGAGAAATCAGAATACAATAAAGAGATATAGGAAGTGATTCAGGGACATGCTTTTGTTACATTTATGTATGTCCTTAATCTGGGTTTTGACAGGATATTTTCAAACCATTTTCTTCAAACTTAAATAAAAGCTTTTCTAAATGGAGCTATATGTTATGGAAAATCAAAAAGGACACTGAATGGATAAAATAACCACACAGAAATGTGTATTGTTAATTTGGGAAATTTAAAATACCAGACAAATAAATGTAATTCAGCACTCTTGCTTTTTTGATTGTGACAATGGATCAGATAGTCCAACATAATCAGCTTTCTGATGGCTGACAGATTTGTTTTGTCCCACAGTACATGTTGTCAGTACTGTTTCCTAGTGCATTAAAGGTAAATAGGTGGGACAGTCCCACTTTCAAATCGATTGTTCACATAAAAAGCCTGAAACAATTCAACACAAAAAGGTTTTTAGCATATTCTTTTAAAGTGGGTCAGAATATATCACAGTATCACTGCTAAACTGTAAAGATGAGCAGATGTTAAGTGACAAAGGCAGATCACTGAAGCATACTACTGGCAATGATCCACCTGTTTCCTGTTCCTTCACTCCTTTTCAACCATGTATACATTTACCAATACATCTGTTACCTGCAGGGGCTGTGTGGTTTTGGTCTAACAGAAGAACAGCATAATCTAACTTAATTTTCATCAAGTCTCAACTCCCTGTTATTTTTCAATGTTTTCCTATATTCCTTATAGAAATTATGAAATGAGAAATGTTAATTGTAAATGTCTGTTGATTGTGTGGAAATAATGGAAGATGTGTCCTTGACATGATTTATGTTCTACATTTAAACACAAAGTTTGAAATTATAAATGATAAACTGTAATACATAAACTTTAAACAAATTTTGAAGTACCGTTTGTCTTTGTATTTTTGTCTTTTAATAATTCTATTAAAGATATTTGTTTTGACTGTTAGAGTAGCTTTTCATGAAATCCAGTGGTTGGTCAGCTGTTTGCACATATCAACTTGACTCGTTAAAAACACCTGAATGGGGGAAAGTGATATATTTAAAAACGTTAACCCCTTATGGTTCTTAAACAAGCTTAACAGTTTGTCTTATTCGCACATCTATTTAATGCAACAATAGGACATCTTTAGCACTGTTACAGTTAGTCATTTGATCAAATGGTCGACAGTCGTTTTTCAATTAAAGACACCATATGTTTTCTGGTTCTAGGTTCTCTAAGGTTAGGATGTTATGAATTGATTTTTATCATTGTAAATAGGATATATTTGTTTATGACATTTCATTGAATAGGTTATGAACATAACAGGTTGATTTATCATTATGATCATTATTAGGTTACAGCCCATTGTGTTGTCACTAATTAAAACATACTTCGGTCTGTGTTATATCAAATAGATGAAAACCTCACGTTGTAAATGCATTCATCTAACTTAAATAAAAAATAAATAATAAAGGAAACGTAAATAGTACTAGGATTTCAAAGAAATAGACAGTAATGTATCAAGAGGACCGTAAATAAATAACCAGGAAAAAGGGCGGGTCGACGTGCGAGCAGAGGCAGTGTTCACCAATCACACTTGTTCTCTTGTAGCAATTATAGCCAATTGCAGCCTTTTGTGTGTAGCATACCGACCAATCACGTTTGGCTAGACTGGCTTTTTGAACACGTTGGCGGACGAGGGAATTCAAAACGACTGGAATTTACGCTGAAAGGTTTCAGTTCTTCATCACGATGCAGGTAATTTAGTTTTTAAACTGCTTAATAATGAGGTAGAGTTGGACAACAGTTGAGAACAACGAATAATGGCTGTGGGTTCCAAAACGCTTCTCAATTTGATGCACATTTTAGCTAGCTAAGTTCGCTAACGTTGGTTTGCTTACGACCTTCCTGTGTTAACTTAGCATATCATTAGCACTACGATAGCTTGCGTGTGAAGTTATAACAGGCAGTATATTATGTAGGCGGGGAAAATGTATTTTGGTAGGCTTTATTTAAAGTAGATTTATCCATGCAGTTAACATAAATTCATTTTGCAGTAGGTCGATTGCCCCACAGATGAGGCAGAGGTTTTAGCTAACGTGAACGTTAAATCATCTCAGCACCTCGGCTTACAAGGCCATTAAGTCTTTTTTAATCGTTTATCCTTAACGTTAAATAAAGAAACGCATTAATTTAACGTTACACGTGCAACTGGTCAGCAGCAGATACACCCACAACACTTGGAACAAAATGTATATCCTTAAGTATGACATGTTTTGTTGTACTTAAATTGTGGTGTATTACAAATGTAAAGGCACTAGAACGTTTAAAGTTAACATTACAACGGTGTAACGTATTTTTAACTTCACAGACCACTAATCTCTAACATGAAGTATAAATGTTGCACTGAAATGCCAGGCACAAAGAAACACCTGTACAATTTTATAATCCAATATTGTAATATATTTTGTGCAAAGTGGGGAAAAAAACTTGTATTAAAATAAGTTGGAAATCAAAAACTAGATTGAATGAATTGTTTTTCTTCTTCCTGACACCAGAAGCAACATAGATGTATGTAGGTGATGTCACCAATAAACAGGGAGACTAATTGAGTCTTTATAGCACTGGCTCAGCCCTCAGCCATGCTTCAGGTTATTACAGGACACAGCTGAGAACGTGCCACCTTGCACTTTTCAGGACTAGTTGTAGTCGGCCTTTTTTGTGTGTAAAACAACTTGCAAGAGGTTTGAATGCTGTAAGACAGTAGCTCAAATGTACTGTATGTTAATGTGAGCTGTGCATATTTATATCCTTACAGAATAAAGAAAATTGTGACCCCAGAGGTTTTCAAAGACCCGTAAGTAGTAGTAATAGTAAAAAGATGTCGAGATGAATTAAGCAGTGTCTCCTCAGTAATTACCTGTTGTACATCACTTCAGTGCAGTATTTTGATTCCATCCTTATTTTTGTACTTTTGTATCATGGTGTGGGTTCTCTCTATAAAATGGTGTTAAGTGAGCATGTGAACTTTGTCAATAAGGCACTTACTACTGCATTAATGTGTTTTCTGAATATCAGTTTGCAACACCTAGCTTGGTGACAGGGCCCCAGCGTGTTCAGGTGATGCGTCGAGCAGAGATGGACAAACTCTCTACCACAGGTACCCTCACCCTTATAATCCTTGTGTGTATCGGTCCTAAATGCTTTGTTGCCTTTATGTAACTTTTTATTTTAAGACTAAGTGTTCTTTGTTACTACATACTTACGTATGCATGCGCTGCGCAGAGCGGCAGCAAGTTACAGCAGCTGTGTCCTCGTATTCTTTCCCGTGTTTCTATGAAGTCCTGTTCTTATGGTGGTGTCTGTTCTTATGGTGTTATGTTGGTTGTTCTCTATTGCTGCTGTAACACAGAAATTTCCCCACTGTGGGAATCAATAAAGTACCTACCTACATCCTCACATACAGACACAATTCAAGCCTCAGGAAATGTGCCTTTCAATGTACTATCACTTTTAGGCCCTGGGAGAGAATTTGTTGGGTCATCCTCGAATTCAACTTCAAAGTAAGTGTACTCACAAGTACCTCTTTAATATTGTATTCTTAGCTCTGTTTTTAATATTTTCAAGCATCCATGTGATGGCCTCTTTCTGTACTTTTCATCAGAAAAATCTCCATTGATGACTTCGACATTGGTCGACCACTAGGCAAGGGGAAGTTTGGCAATGTCTACCTTGCGAGAGTAAAGAATCTGCAAGCTATTGTGGCACTTAAAGTGTTGTTCAAGTCACAGATGGAGAAGGAGGGTGTGGAACATCAACTCAGGAGGGAGATTGAGATTCAGAGCCATCTCAAGTTGGTATTCTGAAAAACATTCTTGTCACTGGTGTTATGCTTGAACTATATGTAGCATAAAGATGCTGTACATTGTATGTCACTTATGTATCAAGGTCAAAGTGTTTATTTGTCATATGCACAGTTAGGAAACATGTTTCCCTGTACTATGAAATTCTTACTTTGCCATCCACATGAATGTTACAAAATACAAATGAAATATAAAGTAGATAAATAAATAACACAAAATATAAGGCACTTTAAGCAGCAAATGCAGCAATATAATAAAAATATATAATAGAATGTATGCTGCATGGGAGCAGCATGTGCAGTAGTCAACAGTCATTGTGCAATTATCCATGTGCAAACTGAGAATGTAAACAGTACATGACTTATTTCCTGGTAATGAACTCCTCAGCTGTTTAGGAGTCTGATGGCAGAAGGAAAGAAAGAGTTTTTCAGTCTAGAGGTCCTGCATTTCACACTTCTAAACCTCCGGCCAGAGGATAGGCAAGCAAACAGTCCGTGCTGGGGGTGGGTGGGGTCTTTGAGGATGGAGGCAGCTTTCCTACGCACCCTGCGGTGATAAATGCTCTGCAGAGAGGGCAGTGGAGTCCTGGTGATCTTCTCCGCAGTCTTTACCACTCTCTGTAGGCGCTTGTGGTCCATAGCAGTTGCTTGCCAGGCCTTCTTTTACCCATCAGCAAGTATTTCCTTAAACTAACCATTGAAGTAGATTGTTTGTTTGGCATGTTTAATTCAAGACTATTTGCTACCATCTACTGCTTTTACAGGAACTTTCATCAACTGCTCACATTATCTATCTAAAATAAAGGGTTTCAGATAAGGGTGTGCGATGTATACCATCTACCCCAGTTTCTTAGAGGCAGGGTTAGCGATTCTTTTTGTTACATATCTTGGAATTCTCTTTACATTCCAATGGCAATGAATATATTAAATGCATTGAAAACATGAAACAAATATGTCCTCTGTGGTAGCAGCAGGGCTGAAAAAGCCTGACTAATAGGTTTACTCAGCACAAGCAAACCTATTGGGCGGCCTTCCTGGCTGAAGTGTTATAGATTTAGATAACAGATGAATACATTTATTCAGCGCTTCTTAACATAACCTGCTTATGCTTGCCAATAGGCTCCAACAGGCTGATTTATCTTTTTCTCCTAGACATCCCAACATCCTGCGTTTCTACAATTATTTCCATGACCGTAACAGGGTGTTCTTGGTTCTTGAGTATGCCCCACGTGGTGAAATGTACAAGGAACTTCAGAGATGTGGAAGATTTGATGACCAGCGCACTGCCACAGTAAGTTTGTTAGTTGGAGAGCAATTTGCACATCCTTACTGCATAGCTCATGCACAGTTATAAGGTCTGAGGAGACTCGTGAACTCATACAGGAGAGAAGCCAGTCAGTTGAGTTTGTGGCAAAACATTTACTGCATATGATAACTCGTACTCAGATGTAAGAACTGAAGTCATAGTCATTAAAAGATGATTAGTTAAAACATTTCAGAATGCACCTGCAGTGTTCTGCATTTTGACTTTGACACTTTTTACAGTTGTATTTCTTTATTGAAATTTTTTTTAAAAACAGTGTTAAAATATTGTTTTGTTCTTAATATTGTATATCTTGTCTTGTGAGCTAAGTGTATTGTCACACCCATATTTAGTGGTATTGAAGACCTGGCATGACACCTGCAATTTTTTTGGCAAGTGGGGAAGATGATAGTGTCCCCCAGTGTCTGAATGAAGCCAGGGCAACCATAATGTTAGTGCCCTGTGTCTGAATAACAGAAAGCAACCTTTTTAACATACTGAAGCAGCAGTGTTGCATACTGTATCTTGTGTTTGAAAAGGGGTTATACTGTATAACCATGTTTTTCAGTGTCATATCAGCTGAGACTGGAGGGGCAAGCTTTCAACCAAAGCCCAAAAAATGCTGCTGGGACAGCCCTAATAACCACTTGACTTGATCTTATTGTGTTGTAATCAGGGCTAACCTTTTTAAACCTACAGTACATGGAGGAAGTATCTGACGCTTTATTGTATTGCCATGAGAAGAAAGTGATTCATCGTGACATCAAGCCAGAAAATCTTCTTCTTGGCTATCGTGGGGAGCTGAAAATTGCTGATTTTGGTTGGTCTGTCCACGCACCTTCTCTGAGGTGAGGACTTAGTCAGCTCACTACTGTGCGCTGTTAGAAACTGTGCTTTACTGCTATAAGCTGGAGCATAGGTCTGCTTGTTGCTTCTTCTGTGCCTTCACAGCTCACCTGTAACTTCAAACCTTTCAGGCGCCGCACAATGTGTGGAACACTGGACTACCTCCCTCCAGAGATGATTGAGGGGCACACCCACACTGAGAAGGTGGACCTGTGGTGCATTGGGGTCCTCTGCTATGAATGCTTAGTCGGCAATCCACCCTTTGAAACTTCCAACCATTCAGAAACGTACAAAAGAATTATGAAGGTTGGTGTTTTTCTTTGGGTGTCTAATGCACTCAGGTAAATCTAATTATGCCTGTTTGCAGAGTAAAGTAGGAAGAACATCTGCCTGAAGCTGTTTTTACTTTGCTCTTTGCACTGTAAGAGGAAATTTGGGTAGGTTGGATTTCTTACAGCAAGCAAAATAGTCAACGGTCGGCCTTACCAGCTCTAAACCTGTTGTTATATTGGTAGGTTTATCTGGGGATACTCCTTCACAAACGGAGACCATTGTCCTTCCCCTTTAAGACATATGACCTTTTAGGTAATGTTGTAGTTGTTGACAGAAGTTGCTACCTTTTGTGAGCACCATGAGAGCGAGAGGACTGCAGCACGGAACGGACTCCCTCTATGTGCAAACATGGGTGTGTAAAATACCAACAGTAGTCTGTTCTAAGAATATAGATAGGCGTCTAAGGCCACATGCGGTGTTTGTCTTGACCAGACAATAAAGCCTGTGTTTTGAATGGAGTTGGCCTCCCTCTTCGGAAAAGCCCAGACCTCTAGGGCTGTGTTTATTTGTGATATGTTAATTTATGTAACTTAAGTTATGTTTTATAGCACAAATAAATACAGCGACACCTCTGCACAACCCTGTGGGAAGAATTTAGTGTGAATGCAGAGTGCGCACATATCCTCCTGTCTGTTCTGTTGTGGCCTCTGTCCGTGTGTGTGTGGATAATCTCCACCCTTGGTCCAGCAGACACAGATGTGGAAATGAATGCATTCTTTTTCTAAATGGCAGTTGGGAAACGGTTCATTTCCTGTTCTTGATTTTCTTATTGCAAAATGAAAATCCATTGGCTGTCAAGTTCACAGACATCTTGACACCATGATTATGTTTGGACTCCTTCCAAACAGGAAAACTTGGTTTAAAATTAGTGCTTCAATTCATGATCCCTGCACTGTACTCATAGCTCCACTGTATTATTACATTGCTATATGCCTAGCATCAGTAAATATGATATCGGTGTTGGGACATGATTTATCAGGCATCAATCAAAGAATCGGTACACGGGTATTCAGTTCAAAACTTTAGTACACACTGTTCAGTAAAAAAAAGACAGATGTACATAAATGCCATATAAAAACATGATTTAAAAGAAAGAAAAAGCAAGACAGCTGTACCAATGTCTTTAAAGTTTATATTTTGTTTATTTGTGGTGTATATGAAAAGATTAGCCCTCTCATGAGCAAGTAATTGCCATCTATTTTGATAATTTAACTTCTTTTCTTTTTGTCTTTTAAGCCAAAGTGCCAAATATTTAATAGATTTCAGGTGCTCAAATTGGATGACATTGCCTTGGGTCATAGGAGACAACAGTTTTCACTTTAAATTTTTTTTTTTTAGACCAAATCATAAATTGATTAATCAATGAATTGTTAATGAAAGTAATCATTACTAGATTTTTCATCTGTGTAAAAACAAATATTTTTCTGAGGAAAGTCTGAATATTTCAGTGAATGTCATTGTGCCTCTGCAGAAGCATTAAGCTGATAAAATGAATAAATGCCTTTTACTGTTTGCAGGTGGATTTGAAGTTCCCCCGATCCGTCTCAGATGGCGCCCGGGACCTGATCTCTAAGCTGCTTCGCCACAGCCCTATTGATCGCCTTTCACTACAGAATGTTATCGACCACCCATGGGTGCGTGCTAACTCTCATCGGCTCCTACCTCCCTCCTACCCCTCCAAGAAATCCTGAGCCCACTTGGTCAACCTGCTCGCTTCCCTCTGAGGGGGGTTTCATCTGTCCACCACAATAGACTCTGGGCCAGCATGTTTGTTACACGGCCAAGTGCTTCAAACCACCATTATTCTGTCATATTTTACACCCTCTTTTATGTTGTACAGTGTGATGTCATTATCTATGTATACTACTTTGGCTAGAGGCCTCTGTGTGTTTTCTTTCTTTTTTTTTTTTATGGACACAGTTGTGTTTTGGATTTCTGTATCCTATGGTGTTGACACCAAAGTTTTATTCAAGCTAAGTATATTCAAATAGTTTAGAATGATGTATTTTGGAGGGTGGGGATGGAAAGTAATGTGTAGTGTTTTATTTTCAGATATCTAATAAATATTAAAGTATTTGTGGACATCTAATGAGTAAATTATTATGTAAAGTACAAACCCAAACGGTTTGATAACATAAGACTGGGGCTTGAAGTCATACAAACAACAAATACACACTGTTGCCAGTAAAGTTAAAATTACCGGTTTCATACAAAGGAGCACTGCAGTAAATTCATTCCGTTTTTACTGAAGGTGATTACAAAGGTGTTGATGCAACTCCGTGGTCGTTTCGGATGCCACAGTTAATGATGCTGTTGAATTATACAGAGGCAATTTGAATATTTTAACAGCGTCGGTGACTTGTGCTTAAATTTCCAATAAAATTAATTCCTGACGGTAAGAGCAACCTCAGGGCTGTGGCATATGTCTGTCTAGGTTAACGACTTTGTTGATCATATAATCAATCCTGCTCCGTGGCTGCTAATGAGCAGTTGATCGCGAACGTTTAGAACAAAGGAAAAACCCTGATTTGTGCAGTTTTCATCTTTATGAAGTCACTAGTAAAGTGGCTTTTCACGTGGTAGCGTGGCCGAGCGGTCTAAGGCGCTGGATTAAGGCTCCAGTCTCTTCGGGGGCGTGGGTTCGAATCCCACCGCTGCCAGTAGTTTTTGCTTTAATATTATCTTTATCGTTGACTGTGTAAAATACCTGCCTGTCCATCTTGAGTGAAAGTTTGTTTTGTCGAAAGGAACTCTTTAATTCACTGACCAAATAATGGGAAGCATCGGCCGTAATCCAACGGTCAAATCTTGTTGCTTATATTTTTCGCATCTGGACTCTGTGACAACTTTATGGTGTGTTTAAGTAAAACTAGTTAGTTGGTAGTACCACTATTTAGTTTCGACTTTGCTTAAATGTGTCTCGGTAAAACGACATTAACGTTAACTAGCTGTCGTATGCGTTAGCAATAGACCTTACAAAATCTTAAGCTTTACTTTGGTAGGAGAAGCCCCACTTCTAAAGCTGTTCCGGATCAGTTGACGCCTTTTATTTCCCTCTTCCGGTTCAACCCTTAGAGCTTCTCATCCATGGCTACAACATAAAGGTGGTGTGTTCAAGTCTGATATTACCTAGTGTTTTGTAAGCATTATCCTTTTTTTTAATCACTAAAATATAAGCTTGAGACATGACTGCTTTACCACCGGGAGACCCACAGCTGGTCTCAATGATCGTCAGTCATTTAAAAACACAGGGGCTCTTCGACCAGTTCAGGAGAGACTGCCTGGCAGACGTTGATACAAAGGTAACGACTGACAGCATCTTCATAATGTAAAGTTAGTAGTGTTACCTGTCTGTCACATTTAGCTACAGTTGACATTTCGTATTACTGACTATGTAACGCTATGTATATGAGTAGCTAGTTTAGGTAACTGAAGGCAGTCATCTGTATTGTCAGGGTTCCCACGCATTCTGGAAAACCTCGGTTTCTTTTTGTTTTTGTTTTTTATTATTGTTCCAGTCACTGAAAAGTCGTGGAAATTGAGATAACTTAAATTGTACAAAAGACACTTCGTCATCCTGGAAAACAAGTTCACATTTTTGTATTTCCCGCTTGCTGAGGGCAAACCGCCACCAGCTGGCGGCTGAACTTAGGGTAATGTGTGAGATAAATTTGGAATGACAAGGACAGACGAATATGGCCTGCTTTTAGTAATGTATTGTACACGCTGAACACCCCAAGCCATTGGCTTTTAAATGCACCCAAAGTCACATCAGGTTGGTGAAAATTGTGTGAATAAAATCAACTGGACTGATCAAATCACAGTGAAATGTAGCCAGACAACCAAGAAATGTTAAGTAGCTTGCAGGTTGAAATGCAAACCTCAATAACTGTTGGCCAGTAACGAGTTTTACCTTTAAACGTGTTTAACATGTATTGGTCCACACTTGCAGAATTACTGTTTAACGTTAGTCGGCTAGCTTTTTAACACAATAAGACCAGTAATAGATTTGGCCATTGAGCCAGACTAAGCCTTTCTAGCAGGGCATGGTAGATTTGAGGCTCAAATGTATTCTTGAGTTGAATTGGAGTCCAAAGTAATGCTCCTTCGGGCACTTCCCGAGGATATCGTTATCTACAATGTCCATTGTTCTTATGTCATTGAAATTGTCCTGGAAAATTTTTCCTTGAAGAGTGGGAACCCTGAGACAGGGATCAGAAATGATCAAGGTGGATAAGTGATGAATTGCTTATCCGATCATATTTTCAGCGCAGATTTATTTTCATCCTATAACGAAACATAACAAAACACTGGTTAGAGCTAAAGCTATTGGTCAGACAACTGAGTCAGTGATAGATTTTACTAATTAGCCAGGTATGGCATTTATTTAACAGTTGTTATTAATACTCTCTCAGCTGGGATACTTTTCTTGCCTTTTCACTTGCAGCCTGTTTTTCTTTTTCAATGCATGTGAGGCAGTGCTTTATAAATCTGATGTTTGTCATGTGAAATAATTCCAGTATAATCTCCCTCACTCCCATACTCCCCAACAGCCAGCATATTTGAACCTGAAACAGAGAGTAGACAACTTTGTCTCTAATCACCTTTCTAATCACACGTGGAGCCCTCATTTGAACAAGAACCAGCTGAGAAACAACATCAGGCAGCTTGTCCTGCAGTAAGTGAGAACAGAGCAGTATCTCTTTTCCACTTGTGATTCTTATCACTGTTCATACAATAGTCCATCAGAAAGCATGCTCTACTATCTCAGGTTAAAAGAAACCAATATATTATTTAGCTCTGTGATGTTTTATGTGCAAATTACCCACAATTAAATCAAACTGTTCATCTTAGATCAGGGATGCTGGAGCAGGGAGTGGACAGGATTGTAGCGCAGGTGGTGGATCCCAAAATCAACCACATATTCAGGCCGCAGGTGGAGAGGGTGGTCCGTGAATTTCTCTCACCTGGCAGCTGCTCTGAGGAGCCACCGGCCCCACTGCCCTCAACAGAGACCAAACCAGACAGCAGTGTTACTGAGCAAGGTACATGACATTTCATGTCTTTACTAGCCATGAATACCATATTTATATTATATTTACTTCTTGTTATTCTGATTTTGACTACTGAAGGAAAAGAGTTTGTTTCCCTTGATGCACACGTCATAGGGAAGTCAGGACACAGGCGGTCTGCTAGTGTCTTCTGATCTGCATGTTCTTATTTGTATTTCTCCACATTCATTCTTTATACAGACAGTTGCCGGCTATTTAGCCCACTTTAATGCTTGTTCTAATAAACTTTCTTCCCCTTTGAGATTTCCTTAATACTGTATATCACGTGGTGGCTTTATATGCTCCCTAAATGAGATTTAAAAGACAAAAGTAAGCATCCTTTAAATTAAGTATCTGTGTTATTTTTTTTACACAGTTAACACCTGTCATTACATGCTCATATGTTCACAGCCTCATCATCTGCCCCACCTCCTGCTGCAAGCAGTGACGCCATGTCCATCCTGGACACCATCACTTCTCTCAACCAGGAGGCGAGCGTCAGGGCCAGTTCAGGCACAGAGAAAGCGCGGAAAGGCCAAGCTTCAGATGAGCACATGCAGCTGATGGAGGAGAGTGAACAAGACTTGAGTGTTGCTGAGGAAGTAGACAGCCACCATGATGGGACAACGCTAGAGGATGCCAGAGAAACAAAGGTGATACCAGAGGTCCAGGTGTCAGAAGTGATGCCAGAGGATACCCAGGAACAGATGGATCTGGGAAAAGAAGGGTTAATTGAGGAGGTAAAGATGGAAGAGGAGCAGTCAGGAGCTTCTGAGCAGACAGAGGAAGAGAAAGATAAGGCTGCAAGCAAGATTCCTGGAAAACCCTCAGAGGAGAAGCAGGAGGACGACCAGCTGAAATCCACCAATCAGGCCAAGCAGAAAGCCAGAGAGAGGATAAAGGAAGGTGAGCTGCTGTACTCTCTGATAAAATGAATGAACCAAGGAATTATGTGCAACTTATTTTTAGTCATTCAGAAGTTTGATACTGTTGATGCCAAAATGATTAGATGATTCTAGCTTCTCAAATATGAGGATTTGCTTCTTTTCCCTGTATTATAAAATAGTAAGCTGAATATCTTTAGGTTTTGAACTGTTGGACAAAAGAAGCACTTTGAAAAAGTCACCGCAGGTTTTTGAAAATTGTGACTGGTATGTTTTCAGTGTTTCAGGCATTTTGAAGAAATAATGTTTAAATAAAAATGGCCAGATAAATCAATAGCATAAAAGGAAAATAATCAATAGTTCATCCCTAAAAATAATAATTACCATGGAAACAGGCCTAATTAAGACAGGTTTAGTATTTATCAAATATTGTTATATACTATTATGATACATGTACTTTTTGATTTAACCGATGATTCCAGGTTATCCCAGATATTGTTGGCTAATATCTCATCTGCCTCTTTTACCCTTATTTCTGTATTACGATTGTTCTCGGTTATTAAAACCCCAGAAAGAGAATATATGAAAAATACATATAAGCATTTGATTAGCACATAGCTGACTTTAATGTTGCTTCATTTTTAATAGTCAAATTTAAATGCAGTAAAAGAGTAAGCGGTTGACAAAATGAATGTCTTTTCCCTGCAGAATACTCTCTGGAGGACTCTGATCTGGAAGGTCTAAGTGACATCACAGTGAGTTCTGTCCACACCAGCGACCTGTCGTCATTTGAGGAGGATAGTGAAGATGAGGAGCTGCTGATTGATTCTTCTGAAGAGGGGGAACTTCCACCAGATGGTCTCAACTTTTTCCATGACTATGTTTTTAAACTGCATATCATAGTGTTAAATATAGCCTCTACTAGCTCTACTCATGGTGTTGGATTTTAATGTTTGTGTGCTGTTCTTTCACCAGATCAAGGTGAGGAAGCAGAAAAGAAACACACCAGTGCAGATGCAGGAGAAGAAGACAAAGAAACAAAACCCCGGCGGAAGGCCTACGTTCACAAGCCCTTCCTCTACTCCCGTTACTATAGCGACTCTGATGATGAAATCACTGTGGAAGAGCGATGCTTCCAGAATTTGCTGGTATTTAGTGGAATCCATTCTTCCCTCCACCCGTGCAATGTTTCCTGTGCCACTGGCTGCAACACAACCCCAGAGCATGATAGATCCACCCCCATGCTTAATAGTTGGCAAGGTGTTCTTTTCATGAAATGCTGCTCCTTTTTTTCTCCAAACATGCCTTTGCTGATTGTGTCCAAAGAGTTCTATTTTAACTTCATCAGTCCACAGCACTTGTTTCCAAAACGCATCGGGCTTCTGTAGATGTCCTGTTGCATACTTCAGACGTTGGATTTTATGATGGGGACGCAGATAAGGTTTTCTTCTGCTGACTCTTCCATGAAGGCCTTGTCTGTGCAAGCATCGCTGCACCGTGGAACGGTGCACCACCACTCCTGAGTCTGCTAAATCTTCCTGCAGGTTTTTTGCAGTCAAATGTGGGTTTTGATTTGTCTTTCTGACCAGCATACGAGCAGTTCTGTCCGAGAGTTTTCTTGGTCTTCCAGATCTCATCTTGACCTCCCCAGTTCCCCTGATCTGCCATCTCTTATTTACATTTCTTACTGTGGAAACTGCAAGCTGACAACGCTTTGCTATCTTCTTGTAGCCTTCTCCTGCATTGTGGGCATCAATAACTTTCATTTTCAGGGTCTTACACAGCTGCTTAGAGGAACCCATGGTTGCTGGGTGTCCGCAAGTGTGTGCACAAGGTTTGAAGAGTCAAGGTATTTGTACAGCTTTGAAATTGGCATTTACCAATGACAGCTGTTGCTGTGCATCAGATCTAACGAGCTGATTAAGGTCTGAAACCTTGTGAGAGACTTTGAGACTCTGGAACTCTTAGGGTGCCCAAACTTTTGCACCATGCCATAATAATGTTTTTATTTTTTATTTTTGTTCAATTTTTGTGGGGCTTTTCTTTTTATTGGATTGTGTCCTGTCCTTCATGCTGCATCGTGACCTTTGTTCTTTCAGGCAAAGGATAAAGAGGAAAGGCTGCTGAAGAGACAGCAGAACAGGGAGCGAATGGAAGAGAAGCGCAAACAGAAAGCAGAGCAGACTCAAGAACAAGGTATTTCTTTCTCATGGGTTTGATGTTTGCTGTCAAGTGCTTTTCCTGTTGTGCGCTTGAATTTGACTTCAAAGTTTTTTGTCATTCCATGTATATGTGAGTCACTTTGTCTCATTTGCTATTATTTATGTTCCTCCCCACTGTGTACTACGCAAGACTGGGGTCTTCTTTGGGTCTATGTGGTGTTTATGTTTTGCTGTGAGGGCTTAAATATCTTCACTTCAGCTTTGTCTCTCCTCAGCCATTGGGGTCATCAGTTATTTCTAAACCTGTCCATGTTTTAGCTGTTGAATCTTTACTTGCTATGACAGTCTGCATGTGGGTTGTGGATAATTCAAATATGAATGAACAGTCTGTGCAAGGGAAGGAAAAATTGTCGGAATTTTGTTCACAACCCACATAGGCTTTCATTTTCTATTGTAATTGTGTAATGTCTGGAGTTTCCCCAAGATATTTGGGCTGCATCGTGTTTCTTACTTAACTGAAGAGATCATTTAGATTCAGTTATGTACACACAATCTGTAAATTGCAGTGAGTGATGTCCAGTTTGTTTAGTCATGCTGTGTACCCATAGTTTCTCTTTTGAAAATCAAACATGTCGTCATAATAACTTTGTGTTCTCTTATCTGTCACATCATTTATTAGACTTGATTTCCTATGCAGAGCACAAAAAACAAAAGTGTGGAGACATTGCTGGAGGACTGGAGGGCCCTAGGGCCAAAGAGGCTCGCAAAGAAAGGAAAGTTTTAGAGAAAAAAATGGCTCTCAACAGGAAGAGAAAACTAGACTCAAGGTACGTCATTTAAAACTCAGAAACAAATTAATGTAGCTTTGAACAGAATCAAATATTGTTGCACATGCTTACACAGTGCACATTGCAACAATCTCACCTTTCAGGATACAGGCTGATGTTTCAAGCAAGAAGAAAGGAGATACAGGAGGAGAGGGATCCAAGAAAGTGGTACGTGGATGCCACCAGGAATGAAACGGATTTCATCATAGATAAAATTGGTGGTTTGTAACAAACACTGTTTTGTCGTTTTAAAATAGGAAGTGAAATCTGCCAGTTCAAAGGCTCCATTACCAAAACTGTTTAGAAATCTGTCAGAATCAGCATCGTTTGATGAGAGGCACAGAAGGATGAGTGGCAGTGTGTCAGAAGATACTGGTGAAACCAAAAAGCTGTCTGACAAAGGCTGGACACACTCCTTCATCCTGGACTTGGAACAAGGTTCCCAAGAGGCTCTGAAACAACGTTCAGTTGGAAAATTTGACCGGCTGACCCGCAAAGAACTTCATACTAAAGAACGCAAAGACAAAGAACGCAGTCTGTCTGATGAACGTGCAAAACTCAAACAAAAGCAGGAGAAGAAATCTGAACACCAGGTTGATGAATCTCAGCAGAGGGAAGGTGTGAAATTGTCTTCTGAAGAGAAAGGTGAGAAGAAGCCTAAGATTAAAAGTGAGAGGAAAATGATGGGAAACACAAGAGACGGAAAGGTGTCTGTGTCTGAAGTTGTTGCTGACGAGGGTCCTAAAGATGCCAAGAAGGTAAAAGCTCCATCCACTGAGGCTGCTAAAGCAGAGGACAAGGAGAAAGAAAAGGACAAAATGAGGGATAAAGATAAGAGCAAAGATAAAGAAAAGGCCAAAGGGGAGAAAACTTCAGCTAAAAGTGATTTCAAGCAGCTGCCTCGCCCAGACTCCGCTGGTTCCTCTGAGGATCGGTCTGACATGGAGCCTGGGTCTGACAGCAGCAAGAAGAAAGATAAACAACATGGCAAAGAAGTCCTGAAGAGGTCAAAGAGCCAGACTGAGGACAAGCAAGGAGGAGAAAAGCCCAAATCTAAAATGGATAGTAAAGACAGCGAGAAGGAGAAAACTAAAGCAGATCAAGACAGCCAGAAACCAAACAAGTCCACATCTGAAGCAGACAAAGATCCAAAGAGGGTTAAACCAACAGAAAAAGGAAGAATTGTGGAAAAATCTAAATCTAAATCCAAAGAGGAAACAAAGACTGACAAGAGAGTTCAGAGCTCAGAAGTCAGAAGTGCAGGTGGTGCATCTATCAGCAAACCTGAGACAAAGGAGAAAAAAAAAGAGGGAAATGCAAAGGAACAGTGGAAGGTTTCCGAAGACTTTTCACATGAGAAATCAGAAATTAAGAGTGCAAAGAAAAAACTAGAGAAGAAGGATAAAGTCCCAGAAAAGAAAGGCGATAGCCAAGAAGAGAAGAAACCACCCAGAGAAGACAAATTGGAAAAGTCTGATAAATCTTCAAAGTCTCCAGTCGTATCTCTGAGTCTTGAGGCAGATGAGCCACCTAAGAAACCATCTGTTCTCCAGGACACGAGCGCAGACTCTGATCTCGTCACCACCTCATTCTCAGACGACACCTGTGATGCCTTGAATGACATCACCCCTGAGCCACCCGAAGGTGAGACAATGTCACGACTCAGCGAGATGCCAGTTGTGCCGGCTGAGGCGGATGCTCTACTGACTCTTATGGATGTTTGCACCTCAGCAGAGGCGAGACTTCCACCTGAGGCCATTCAAGGGGATGTGTCTGTTGCGATGGCGCTTCATGATGCCGATATGAAGATGAAAGAGGCAGCTCTGACTCTGCTCTCTATGGACCCAGACAGCACAGTGTCCTCCAGCTTAATCAGTCCAGACAAAAGGGAAGAACCAGAAGTGAATCCACCCACCCCACAACTGATGGAAACAACTGCAGCTGAAGAAGAAGAAGAAAAAGAAGAGCAGCATCTTCGTTTGGATGTGCAGACAGCTGCTGAAACTGAGTTCCCAGCTACCGAGTCGTCGCCACTTGCACCTAAACCAACTGCTGAGCTTGGTGATGAAAAACCAAACACTGCAGGTACATGGGGAAAAATATTTATTATTGGCTCCTTAAATATGTCAGAATGTTTCCATAATTAAAAAAGCCAAATATGTGTTTCTGTATAGAAGAGTCTCAAAGGTCAGAGAGAGAAATGGACATGTCAGCGTTTGAAAGTACAGGGGTGATTGCACCACAGGTAACTAAAATCCCTTTGTCAAATGTATTCCCAGTTTAGCTTTTATTTTGACATTTTGGACTAGTTCATTTGTCCCAGTGTGCTTCTTGTTGATCAGAAAATGAACAGTCAGTGGAGAGTTTCTTGCTGTGGAAAATCATTCTTCCGTCTTCTGCACAGGAGGTTGACACTCCCTTAAATGAATGCCAGGATTCTTTGAATGAGAATGAAACCAAAAAGGCAGAACTTCCCCCCAAAACACAGCCTGATGACAAACTGGTACCACCAGCAGCTGACAAAGAAGGTAAGCTGTATCTCCTATTTTAGATAAAACATTTCATATGTTCTTTACTATTTTATATGTCCAGTGTGAATTTAGTTGTGTAGTAGAAGAGATTGTTTGTGTATCAGCTCAATATGCGCATTTACTTTATTTTATGTTCTACAACAATTCAGCTGCAGCTGGACCAGAAGAGGTCGGAGAGACAACAGTAGCCATCGTCTCAAATACCACTGACCAAGTCTCAGAAATGTCCAGCAAACAAGGTGAGTTCATCAAAACATTTTGGTTGACTAGAACAAGGTTTTATTTGGGTGACTATGAACTTATTAGCATTTCATTGTTACTCTAGAACAAATGGACCCAGATGTTTCAGACACAAAGACAGTCCCCGAGGTGAGGTACCATTCATGGTTTAGACACTTTCATTGTTTACTTAAAATTTTTATGTTAAACTAAAATTCAGTCATCATTCATAACCAATAGGCAGAGGAAGTGGTCGCTGAGGAGACCCAGACCAACGTGGATGCAAATGGCAAGTCTTTTCTCTTTTACAAACATTAAAACCTGGGAAACAGGCAGTATTTTTACCTGTGTCTTTTCACCACTAGATGAAGCTGAGAGCAAGACAGTAGAAGAAACTGTCACAGCAGAAAAGAGTGACCCACAAAGTGTAAGTGTAAAACTATTAACTAATAACCTTTAACTCAATTTATCACAACCTCTGGTTACATACTTACATGTGTATTGTTGTACTTTTCTGACCTGTGGAGCATTTTGTCTAGATGGAAACCAGTGTTTCAGACCAGACTGAGGAGGTCGGAGAAGGTGAACCTGAGAGTCGGCCCAAAATAGTGAAACAAATCAGTGAGTTGTGAATTTAAAAAAAAAAAAAATCATGTAATGATTGAACTTGCTGATCCCACTGTTTTAGGAGAGAGTCTGAATGTTGTCTCATTTATAGCTGATGAACACTTGTAAAGATATTTACAGACTGTGAAATGTGACAAAGGGTGACATTGTTTTGTGTATGCACTGTAATCATTTGTAATTGTTTTGATGGTGATTAAGAGCTTACTGCACCTTCAGGAAGCTCAAACTAGAACTGAATACTGATTTTCCTGCAGCTTTTTTTCCTTTTTCCTACAAACACAGTTGGTTCTTTTGCCGTTAATCTCAGTCATTGCTATTTTTCAGGTAACGTCTCCAGCACAGACAGCCAGGAAGATGAGAAGGGATCAGACCTGTCAGAAAAAGTATCTGTTTTCAGAAGTCTGTTTAAAAGCCTGTCATATGCAGTGAATTGGTTGTTGATGCTGTACATCCTGTGCCAACACTTTTTTCTTTTGTTCCGTAGGAAGAAAAGACAGAGGGAAGAGAAAGACGAAAACGAAAGCTGTCCAGTCAAAATGTTATAGCATTGAAAGAATCTGGTAACGTATCTGAAGTTTATTTCCACACCTACAAGTTTCCATATTTAAAGATTATATTAATTTACACAGTTTGAAATTGTCCCCAAACCAAAAGTTATTATTGTTATTATTAGATGAAGATAGGTGGCGCGGTGGTTAGTACTGTTGCCTCACAGCGAGAAGATTCCGGGTTCGAGCCCCGGCCGACTCGCGGCCTTTCTGTGTGGAGTTTGCATGTTCTCCCCGTGTTTGCATGGGTTCCCTCCGGGGGGCAGCTTAGGTTGATTGGTGTCTCTAAATTGCCCGTAGGAGTGAATGTGTGTGAGTGGTTGTTTGTCTGTGTGTCCAGGGTGTACCCCGCCTCGTGCCCGCGGCTGGCTGGGATTGGCTCCAGCCCCCCGTGACCCTGTTTGGGACTAAGCAGTATAGAAAATGGTTGGATGGATCCAGTCAGTAAATAACAGCTACCATTTATCAGTAAAATGATTCCAGTGCTGAACTCCTCCAAGCAGCCGCCTTGGTGTGAGGATTGACAGTGGAATAACAATCTAATGGAATAATATGAACTGATTTGTATTTTTCTTTTTACGCATCAGGTGATCAGCATGAAGAGAAGGAAAGTAAAGAGCAGCCACCTGCTGAGGTAAATACAGCCTTTTTCATACCAGCTTCATCACACAAAAGCCATGTGGCTGGAAAAAAAAAATTAGTGCACGAACAATGGAAAAGTACCCATCGTGTTTATCTGACACCAGCTGTTTAATTTGAATCCACACTGCATGGCACACGGGCTTTTTATCTTCAGGAAACTGAGAAGGCTGCTGAAGTCAAAACACCACGCAGGGGACGGTCATCCAAAACCATCAAGGAGGGGGAGAAGGACCAACCCAACGAACCTGAGAAACTGGAGGAGACTCCGAGCCGCAGGAGAAGATGCTCAGGAGCTGCAGCCAAAGAAGCCACTGCTGGTAAGATGTTCACTTTAAATTACCCATAGGTGAAAAAAAAAAAAAAAAAAAAAAAAAAGTCATTCATTCGATAAACTTTTCTTCCTGAAAATCTTCCAGCTGTGTCATGTACAAAATGGTGATGTTTCTGCCTGAAACAAATTTTATGTAACTTAATGTTTTGCCATAGTACTGTCCAGGTGTATTTTGGCTGCATTTATTCTGTTGTTTGCAGCCAAATATACAAAATCAGTCAAGATCTGAAAAATCTAACTGATGAACCTGTACAGTAAAATGGAAATTACTGATCAACTGTATAAATGTTTGACCGTGATGAAGTGTTGTAACATTTTCTCCGACATGTTGCTACACTGCTGTCATGTTAAATAATTAAATGTTACAATTTTTATTTTATTGTTACTTATAATGAACAGATTGTTTGTGGTTCAAATGTCTAAAGTCTGTTTTAACTTCAGATAATCAGGACAACGATGAGATTAAAGAAGAGGAGAAAACTGATGAAGCTTCATCAGAGAAAGAGGTGTGTTCAGAAAAGTGCACCACTTAGTATGTAACAGTACCAGGTTTAGTATTGTGCTTATTTTTGTTTGTTAGCAGGCACAGTTTTATGTTGGTAATTACTCATGATGATTGAATCCTGCCAGCTGATAACTATCAACAACGTTGAGTGTACATAATACTATTTTGGTTTTCTCTATTTTTACCTTTATTAGCGAACAGAAGAAGAAGGTGCACCCATGAAAAGTGGTCGACGAGGAAGTCAGGTCAATGTGCCGACTCCAGTTCCAGAGGAAACTGAAGCTGCAGGAAGCTCTGACTCCAGCGAGACAGCTGGCGCACGTACGTTTGTTTTGTGTGTGCACTTCTTCTTCCTTACTTAGCACTGTTAACCTGTAAAACTAACTTCAAGGAAGGCTATGAGTAATCCCTTCCAAACTATTTTCTGACTGATCTTTGTACATTATACAGAAGTGATAATGGGAAACATTTAGAATAAAATAGTTCATAGTTAAAGCTGGTGTTGTACTGGACTACGTTAAATTCAGAGGTGTCTCTGTATTTTTGTCCTGCCCATTGACCTAATGGGTCAGAATATTAGGAACTGAAACATTTTGAGCTTCGTAAAAACAAATGTTAAGGCAGAAGTGCATACAGATGTACAGCTGGTCATAATGTTATGCCATTGGTATATGTACAGTATATATGCATTTTCTTTTTTGATCAATCATATTTCCGTTCCAGGTAAACCAGCAGTGAAGAGAAAGAGGTTGGAGGAAACAGAGGAATCCTTGGAGGTGAGATTTATTATTTTTGTTTAAATATTCTCTGCAACCCGTTTCTCACTTCCTCCAGTTTGTAATTACTTCCTTTATCCCTCCATGAAAGACAAAGTTCAAGTTGCTATTTGTGCGTCTTGATGTGTATTCAAATATTCTGTAGGAAACCCAAGCTGTTAAGGAGGTGAAAGAATACAACGCTCAACAGGAACAAAGTGAGCAACAGCCTGAAAAAGACAGCGGTAAGAACACACATGCACACACACACTTGTGCAAATTAAATTAAATTATAGGTGTGAAAACATAGTAGAGGTTCTTGCATATTTCAGACACATTACTTATGGATACTAATAGTAGTGACAAAACATCACTAGCCTCAGTGAGTTAGGAGCAGAACGAGTTACCTTGGTCATTGGTCTCTCTATCCTACATTTCCAGGTGGTTCTCCTTTGCTGAGCCAGAGGGATGAGGGACAAGAGGAGGTCAAAGAGGAGAGCTGCAACAAGAAGAAAGCAGAAGATGTATGTTGGCATTAAAAAAATAATTTGGCAGTTAGGGTGGTTTTTAAATATCATGCATCAGTCAGTTTTAGCTGTCTTTAGTGTGTACAGTTAAATCTGAACCTTAGTCTTTTCTTTTTAAAACTTTAGTGGTGTAACAATAAAATAAAATTTGTAATAGAAGTGCATTTTCATCACCTTCCCAGACTGAGGAGGAGCAACAACTAGAGGACCAAGAGATGACTCCAAAGAGAGGTGCTCGGAGGGGGCGGCCCTCAAAGGCAGCTGCAGCCACAGACAACTCGGGTAAGGAAACTTTAAAGCTCGATTTCAATGTAGCTAAATTAGGGTAAAAGTAATATTTTAAAAAGACAGTTTGTCACATTTTATGTTTTTATACCTTTTACTGCATGTTGTAGTGAAACAAGATTCTTGAAGAGAATCTAATCCTCGATGTCCATTTATCATCTTTTCTACAGATAAAAAGGTAGAAGAAAAAGAAATTGCGCAGAATGATGAGGAGGAGGAGGATGGTGAGAAAGAGGATGAAGAAAAGGAAATGGCAACCAGAGCTACCACACGGTCAGCAGCTCGCCTGGAGGCTGAAAGGTACTTTCAGAGCAATTTAAATATTGTTTGAGCTATTGATTAGCATCTACAGTGCAAACACCCAGGAAAGGCAAGTAATTAAAACACGATAAATCAGTTTAACATGGAGTCCACGACATATTGGCAGAGCGCCTGAGGAAAGCCCTAAAACACCTCAGTACTTTATACTGTGCTAGAAAACTCGGTTGTGCAAATACAGCTCTATAAACAGTCCTGACAGTGTATCATCCTCCATGCAGATGAAGTGGTCTAGAGTCGGTACTAATGAATGAGTCTCTGATTGTTTTACTGCTGAATGTTTGCACTCTGAAGGCATCGTCACTGTCATGTCCTATTAAATGAAAGCTAGGAAGATTTAGCACTAAAACAATAACTTGTTGTACTATATTTGTTTTTATTTCTCCTCAGAAACAAGCCAAGTAAACCATCCACCCGGGCAAGTCGACAGAGTGGTAAAGAGGAGACCGCAGCTGGCGCACGGTGAGTTTGGCTCATTGAGGTTGAGCAGAACGAACAAGCTTCAAGGGGCAGCCGACCAAAACTGGCTGCTGCTCTGTGAAAGAGAACATTTTACCAGAGGTTTTCTCGGAAAGAAGTCATTTTGCATGACCTAAGCTGTTTTAACCAACTGTGTATATGAAACATCTGTAATCACACTACAAAATACTATAAATAAGATAAATCTATAACTTAATTTTTTAAGAATATTTTAGGTGGAAGACAACACTTGGTTTTGTATATAGTTTCTGAATAACACCCACAACTTCTTAAATGGTCAAATCATAATGAACTACAAAAATTAGCTGTTTTTCCACCATATGTTACAGCACAGGGCAACTACTATAATATCAATCTGTCAAAATGAAAACACGTCTTCTCTACTACACCAAGCTTCATTCACCAGATGTTTCCAGCTTCCTGCTTCCTCTGTACACTGATCAGGCATAACATTATGACCACTTCAGTGCGACACTTCTGCCTTAACATTTGTGTTTATGTTGTACTGGACTACATAAACTGAAATATCACATGGTCATAAGTATTCAGACCCTTTGCTGTGACACTCATATATTTAACTTAGGTGCTGTCCATTTCTTCTGATCATCCCTGAGATGGTTCTACACCTTCATTTGAGTCCAGCTGTGTTTGATTATACTGATTGGACATGATTAGGAAAGCCACACACCTGTCTATATAAGACCCTACAGCTCACACTGCATGTCAGAGCAAATGAGAATCATGAGGTCAAAGGAACTGCCTGAAGAGCTCACAGACAGAATTGTGGCAAGGCACAGATCTGGCCAAGGTTACAAAAAAAATTTCTGCTGCACTTAAGGTTCCAAAGAGCACAGTGGCCTCCATAATCCTTAAATGGAAGACGTTTAGGACGACCAGAACCCTTCCTAGAGCTGGCCGTCCGGCCAAACTGAGCTATCGGGGGAGAAGAGCCTCGGTGAGAGAGGTACAGAAGAACCCAAAGATGACTGTGGCTGAGCTCCAGAGATGCAGTCGGGAGATGGGAGAAAGTTGTAGAAAGTCAACCATCACTGCAGCCCCCC
>NW_018128217.1:129078-152500 GCF_001952655.1 Monopterus albus
TACTTATGACCATGTGATATTTCAGTTTTTCTTTTTTAATAAATCTGCAAAAATGTCAAAAATTCTGTGTTTTTCTGTCAATATGGGGTGCTGTGTGTACATTAATGAGGAAAAAAATGAACTTAAATGATTTTAGCATATGGCTGCAATATAACAAAGAGTGAAACATTTAAGGGGGTCTGAATACTTTCCGTACCCACTGTACATGAGAGGGTCAGAATATTAGGAACACCTCTGAATATAATGTAGTCTAGTACAACACCACCTTTAACTATGACCTCAATAATGAACATATAATTTGAATTTATACATTTGACATTCTCACCAAAAATGGTAGAGCAGTCGTCTCCCAACAAGAAGGTTGAAGGTTCGAATCTTGGTGCCGGCAGTCCACGGTTTGAAGTGTCCTTGGGCAAGATACTGGAAACAACCCTCCCCCCCAGTTGTCCCCGATGGTTAGAGCCATCGGTTGAGTTGGCGCCGCAGATGGCTGCCATCGGTTCTGTACCGGAAACAAATTCCTTGTAACATACTTGCCCACTAAAGATGAATATCTTTATCCTAAACTGAAACATTTTGAGCTTCACAAACAGATGTGAAGTGCATACAGATGTACAGGGAGTCATAATGTTATGCCTGATCTGTGTACACTGTACACCCAAATATTACCATTGACACTAAATATACAAATTTTTTTAATGCTTATAAAATACAGTACTTACTCGGGTAAGTGAGAGAAGTGTCAATAACCCTAATCATTTAAATTATTGATTAATCTGTCAGTAATTTACCTGCATTCTTTAATTATTTGGTCTATAAAATGTCAAATGGTGCCTGGATGATGTCTTCACGTCTTGTTCAGCCCAAGTCCAAGATATTTTTATTATCCCAGAAGACAGAAAAAAACATGTGGAACCAGAAAATAACTTGTTTAATAAAAAATAATAATAAAAACATTTGTGGATTTGTTTTTTTTTTTGTTAATCCATTAATAAACTGATCTCTTCAGTTCTAAACCATAACTATAAAACAAAATGTTGCAACATTTGAGTAAATATAATCTTTCATCTTAATTTGTCAATGAGTAAAAGGTTGAAATACAAATCAGCAAATTCCAGTTAACGCTATGAAATTCCTGACGTTCTAAACGAGTCCTTTTGAAACCTGCCTTCTGCACTGGTTTTCCAGCCGGTGGCTGGTTGGACATGCTGGTTATTACACTTTAAACAAGTACTCTTGAATTAACAAAGGCGGATTTTTACAGCACTTAATATGACACTTTGGACAAACTGACTGACACTTGCTCCTTGTTTCCTTCCTACAGCGGGACGAGGGGCCGTAAGCGTGAGCTCAGCCCTCCTGCGGTGCGAATGCGGGGAGGACAGAAATCAGAGGAGCCCCCTCCTAAGAGAGTCAAGCGCTAAACCCTCCAACTGTGGCGGACCTTTTGCCCCATCAGTGGTGTTTTTTGTTTTTCTGCAGTCCATATTCAAGTCAGTTTTGTTACGGGTCAGAGCGCCTTGACACTCGGTTTGCACGTAAAGCTGTTCCTGCTTCATTTAATGTAGATATTGAAAAGCTCTGGATAGTATTAGATACTTCTCTCATGGTGGAGCGTAAAGTTGAGTAGGAATCCCTCCAAATACCTTCTGCTACACTGTGCCCATATGGTTTGGATCAGACTTCATCAACCCTCAGCTTACTCAGTAATGGCCAGTGAACCAGAGCTTCTCAGGCCAATCACAGGACTAATGTGCAGCCGAGTCGAGCTTTGAGATAAAGAGGGTGAGCTGAAATTACTGGTCATTCGGTCAGAGGCCAGATGTGACACCGACATCACGCGTTACCTCTGAGTTGTACATAGTTTAATGATTGAATATTCATTCTGTGAATGAACGGCCTTTCCCTCCCACATTTTTTTATGTTTTTGTTTTTATATGTGATACTCAGAAGGTAAGGGAAGTTTTCTCTCTAGTGAAATAACAGCAGTATTAGTCACGTGGAGAAGTTACTAAAAACTGAATTTTCTTCACGTATTTGTAACGGCACTCGCTGCAGACAGTACAGTTTCTTATGGCAGTAATCTTTGTACTGAGTTAACTGTGGATCACACAGTGTTGCTGTTGGATACTCTTCCTTCTTTCATTGTTTCAAAAGCAAAAATAAACCACTTCAGTTTCTTACTTGTGGCTTACAATTATCATTTCTAATTTAGCATTTATTCTGTAAACAAGGCATTTCTCTCCACTTTTAAATTCATTCTAGCTCTATAATCAAATCAAAGCACAGAAAATCGGTCTGTTTTCTTAAACATTTTGACAACTTGCTGTTAATTCATATTAAACTTAATATCTACATCCAGAATATACTCACATTCTAGTTTTTGTCGTTTCCTTTTTGGGAGAAGCCAGCTGTACATCTGTTAAAGGAAAACCAAACAGCTGCTTCTGGAAGCTGAAGCATTTGGTTATGAAAAGGTATTGCACACAACAGAGTTTAGATTTGTATTATCGCTGTTATTACGTCTCCTCTGTTTCCTAAATGGGTGTTCTGTCTGTAATATGTAAATGGCCACAGACATTAACCAGGGAATGGGAGAGGACATTCCTGCCTGCTAATGGGGGATAAATCTGACAAACTCAGAATAACATGTTCCATCACTTACATGTTAGGAGGCTTTAATCACTGCGCCTGAATTTACAGGATCCAAAAAGTAGGGCGAGAGATTACGGAGAGCCCGAGTTCTCTGGTTGAAGGTTTCAATCCTTTTTTTTTTTTTTGATAAACTTAGTTCCTTAAAGGTGTACCTCTCAAGTATTTCCTGGTGCTGCAATCCAAACCTTATAATATTAGCCCAATAAGTCTCATTTAAAGGTTTGGATCAGCTTTCGTTCACCCACCAGGTCTGGCAGAGAAACAGCGCTGCTTTCACTCACTGATGCCATTGGAGTGACTTGACACGTCATTTTACTTTAGTCATTTACAGTGTGCTCCAGATCATTTTTGAATTTGCCAACAGGTTTCTGCTGCTGAGGCACGGTAGACAAATCTATAGGCAACAGCTTTTATGTATGAGAGGGAGGACTGCTTAGTTATTGCTTAGTTGGCTGTTTAGTTTTCAGCTCAGCAGGTAAAATACTGCTTTTAGGAGTTTTCAGTTGTACTGGGAGGTTGTTTTTTTTTTTTCCAAGTGACAATTGTGCCCTGTCTGCTCATTTGTACTAATTTACTAAAACATGATGTGTTGAACAAGTCAAAGTTTCCTGCTACACTGTGCTTGTAACAATTTCTGTTCCACGTTTATTCATCTAAAGCTTTTTGACTCTCTTGCCCTCATCAGGATGGTGTCTGAATCATGACATGTAGTTTCAGAAATGCAGTATTTAATTCTAGTAGATATCATAAATGGCAAACATACTGTATTACAACCAACTTTTGGTTAAAATGTTTTTTAACAAAGACAGTGCTAACTTGTTCACTCTTTTTTTAATTCAGCAACCTTTCGACTCAGAAATGAGTTGGGACACTCCATAAACAAAGGGATGTTATTATAGAGGTAATATACTGTTAGTATATTAAAGTTACTTTTAAAATGAAGCTGAACAAGAACAGTGTTTGCTGCTTTGTACTTTAAATATGACATTTGTTGTTCAGTGAGTAAATGTACTTACCGACATCCCACCACTGATGAAAACCCACGTTCTCTGGCATCATCACTGTAAACTGACAGAAATCAGAGGAATTAATCTCCAACTGGACCCAGATCTCAGTTTATTTGGAGAGTTTACAAATATTAGCATATATCTAAAAAAAAAAAAAACTAAAAATATAGCTTTATAGCAGTGACAAGGAAGTCCAACCCCCCTCTCTGCACAACTAGATGGTTCTCTGAAACGATCCGCTGGGTGTCTTAGAAGGGGATATAACTCCTTGAAAGATTTGCACCTGCCATATTTGTATTACACAGACTCATTACCTATTTTGATATTAGAACTGTTGTAAAAATGTGACCATCTTTGTCCAACTGTAACCTCTTTGTCGCTGTCTCTAGAGCTTCGTGAAACTTTAGTCACATGACTCACAAACTGTAGAACAGGAATCCGAAAATGGATGTAACAGGGCCAGAAAATGTGAAGTGGATAAAGCATGGAGCAAATTAAATGTACCTTTTAACACCACACAGAATCCTATTTAATACCTGTTTGACATTCATTTTGGCAAAACTATGATTTTCAGTTTTCCTATTAGCACCAATTAAATGTGATAAATTAAGTTTTTGCTAAGCCCTTCACTTGTCCTTTTGAGAGACGGTGAGTTGGCTGATGTTTCTGACAAACTCACTAAAAAGGATACAGCCTCCTGCAGCACAACACACTTATGCAGCAGTTCCACTTTTAGCGTAAGTGAATGAGTCTTCAAACAGCCTGCAATCAGACACAAACAATGACAAGACTTTTCTAGACCTCAAGATTTGAATTGTATCAGTGCACCACCCTCACTTCAGCATTTGCATGTAGCCGGTATCATTTTTAACTGTGATACAAGACACCAACCACATCGAGTGCCTGTAACCTCCTGACATCTCCTTCCTTCCTCTGAAGCAAGTCTGCTGTTGAGTGGCGATGCAGCTGATCCAGCAGAGAGCTGTGGAAAGATGGTGGTTTCACACAGCTGTCAACTGGAATAGAGGTAACTGCTGGATTTGAGCAGTGGGGACCCTTGCAGACTGTTGCAGGGATAAGGGGTCTCACTCACCCCTGCTGCTGCCTCTGTGCACTGGGAGTGGTCTTTCCTCTACTGGGGATTTAGCCAGGCCGACTGGCACTGAATACAACACTCAACCATTCAGCCAGGCCTCTCACACGACATAAAAGTTAACAGGTGTTTAATGTCAAAAATGTTTCTTGCTAGAGTCACAGAAATAGTCAGTGACAGGCAGCAGGGAGGGGTGGTAACTTAACGTTTTTTCTTTTGCAGTATTGAAATAGTTCTGCAGTTGAGTCGAGATTTGGATCGCCTCCTGTCATCTGAAGCTGCAACAAACACACACACCAGAGCGCAGGAATATTTATATATGTGTTTACTGACTAACATATTGGGGTTGTGTCTGTTTTCAAACTGGATTCCTCTACAACATTTATGTGAATAAATTAAAGCAACAATCAAAGTTCAGAAAAAACATCTTTAGTTTGTTTAAAAAATATAACAGTCAAAATAATAATTACAGCCCTGCATCTTATTCTAGGCTTTTAGCGCCTGTTAGAGTTAAGCCTGTTACCTGCATAGATCCAAAATGCAGAGCTCGTCTACTTGAGGCAGAGAAGCAGCTGCAGTCTGAGACCCCCACTTCACCGTCTGAAAAGAAAAGGACCAGAATATCTCAAGAATTTCTAAATGGTCCTTGAAGTTTTCATATATCAACTCACATATTCAGAAGTGGTGTTTTACATGTGATGTGAAACCAGTGCAAAAGCTCTGCTGCTTTGAAGGACATCTTTATTTAGGCATGAGCGGAGGAGAAAGGAGCCGCTCACAGAAAGGCCCTTCAGACCCGAGACGCCTTTCACGATGTGCTTGAGCTGCACACATTATCTGTTGCGTGCCAGAGGCGGCTGAGAGCTCGTTTGTCAGCCGGGCAGAGCCGAAAATAAACTATAAATCACGTCTGCACTATCTACACACATTAATTGGACTGTAACAGCGGGCTAACCCCCACTTCTGCTCCTGCATCTGCACCAGTGTAGCCATTGCTGAGATGCTTTGAATTTCTTCCAAGAGACGGAGGAACTTCTGTCCTCTTGTCTCTTGCTTCCATTTACTGTATTAAGTGTTCTGTCCCAAGGGCTCTTCCATTTAGTGCTCCATCGCATGCAAGGATCATTTTTCTTTGGCAAAGAGAGTTGTATCGTAACATAGGCGACTAAAAGCATACTTAGAGCTGGCACTAACTCCTCCGTCCCTTCCCTTTCCTCCCACTTTCACTGTTGATTAGAGGCGCTATCATGCTGGATGTGATATTTGGTGAGAAATCTAAAGGGCATTTTGGGAGCATTTATTGCAAATGACTCTTGGCAGTGCCCTCTCATGTATTGCTCCATCTGAACACAATTTGGCAGCTATTCACACATATGAAGAGGAGAGTGAGGGTTGGTTGGGGGAGGTGATTATGGCATTGTGGTATTTCTTTATACCAAAACCTGTCATAAGCACACACTGGAGAGGAGGACAAACAGAGAGGTTACCCCCGGTAACTGGCACGTTGTGACATCAGGTGGGATTTCTGATTAAAACATGAGAGGAAAGTTACAAGAAGAGGCAGGGAAAAAGCCTAATGTGCCATTTAAAGTTTATGTCTTTACTGGAAAGGTGGTTGGGGTTTCACTGTGGTGTCGCCCTGGAGGAGAGTGGACAAATAGTTGGGGGGGGATATTAGGGGATCGAGTCAATGTAGGTAAAAAAAAAAAGAAGTGCAAACATACCTTTTCCCAGCATGACTATTATGTAGTGAAGGTCGTTTTTTTTTCCAAATCACGTTTTTCTGAAAGCAGGTTCTCATCCTCACCAGCAGAGGGACCCCTCCTGTCCCAAAACAGCAAATCAGTTTCAGCTTCATGTTCACTAGAAACAGACACAGCAGTGAATTGATTTCATAAGCAATCAGTCACTGTAAATTATTTATCAAGAAACAAATACCAGAAAATTCACTGATTTCAGCTTCTTAGACATGAGGATTTGAATCTTTTCTTTGTTTTATATCTTTGTCAACTCAATATCTTTGGGTGTTGAACTGATGGTCCAACAAAAGAAGCAACCTAGAGATGTCACCTGAGGCTCAGGGAACAAAATGAGTGTTTTTCAGCATTTTCTGGACAAAAAAAAAAAAAAAGATCAGTATATCAAAAGATAGTTTCAAAGGTGTGTCCTGTGCCTATATGAGCGTTCTAAGGCTTTTCTTGTTGTACTTGTTCTTCCTGTCCACACTGGCCATTAGGACATCTCTTCTAAATGTGTTTTCATTTTCAGAAACAGAAGACACAATCCACAATCTTTGTTCTGTTTAAAATTATATCCCCAAATTTAACTGAGGTTCATCTGTGTCAAACAAATCAAAAAATATTCCTCTTTCCTCCTCCCTCGACCATTACTGTCATAACATTCATCACAATAAAAGTGTAACACATGCACACACCACCAAAGTCTCCAGCAGTGGTGAGAGGTACTGAAAAATGTACAATTTTGATGTACTTTACTTGAGTATTTCCATTTTAGTTGGTGGTCAGGCTACAGATTGAGATGTTACATAAAAAATAATGTGTGATCAGTTGATAAAATATGAAGCATCATCATAAAGTAAAGTACCAACAGTATATAAAGTAGTTAAATGAGCTCCATCTCGACCAACTCTACCATTGGCTGACTGTGGTGTTTATACACAACAAGTACTTGGTTACTTTATGTAAAATATGTTGCTAATATTTACATACTTCAATACAAATTTGAATGCAGGACTTTTACTTGTAACAGAGTATTTTTACTCTGTGGTACTGCTACTTTTACTTAAGTAAACAGCCTGAGTACCACTAAAATACTCTGTTATAAGTAAAAGTCCTGCATTCAAAACGTTACTCAAGTAAAAATACAAAAGTATTAGCATCAAAACATACTTAAAGTAACAAAAGTACAAGTACTCCTTATGCAAAATGACACATTTCACAATGTATGAATTATTATTGATTCATTATTGTGTTCATCATTTAATGCTGCAGCTGCTACAGATGGAGCTAAAGTTAACTATACTTATGGTTTAAAGTACCTTACATACTGCTGGTTAGCTTGTGAATTCCCTCCTGAGGATCAATAAAGTCTTATGATTATACTGTATTTATTATCAAATGTACTGTGGTAAAAATATCTGGCTGTAAAATGTAGTGAAGCCAAAATATGCAAGTAGCAGAGAATGAAAATATTCAAGTAACGTGCAGAAACCTCCATATTGTAGTTAAATGTTCTTAGTTACTGTTTAAGTAAGTGGTTATTTGAATACTTCACCCAACGTGGTCTGCAGTGACTTACTGCAACTTAAATATGACAGAGTCTGCTTAACCTGGACTTAAAATGTTAAAGACTTCATAGCATCCATTCATTGATTCTTGTCTAAATCACAGCATGTGTGAAATATTGATTCTTCATTTATTTCTTTTATTTAAATGAGCTTATATAATGACAGTTAACTAGTTAAATACATTTTCAGATGCTGGTGTGGTCAAGTGTGAATCACAACAAAGCAGCTGTGTTTTAATGCCCTGCAGTTGTGTGAATGAAAACCAAGCTGCTCACGGTGCTGCTGTTTACATTTCCTGCCAATTCCAGCTACTTACTGCTTATTACTCTTCCTCACAGTGTGGTTACCAAAACAGGGTGCAACCCGTGCAGCTCTGCTTGACATCACATTGATAGGCATGCACTGACTCACTTTCTGGAGAAGTGGCAGACTCTTGTATTTATTTTCCATTTTTCCCATGTGCATGGGTCAGTTAGATCGGTTTAGGGGAAAAAAAAAGCTAAATAAATCCTTCAAGGCCACAAAGAAAAATACTTATTTTTCTACTCTAGGCTACAGTACAAACTGGGATGCACCTCTTGTGGCCTTGGGTGGAATGAACAGTTTCTAAAAGAACAAGAGCAGGGTGTGTGAAACTATCCAGACGGTGTCAGTGGTTTGTGCGCTTCCCTTCTCGAGTTGTGGTTTCATTGCTTGCGGTGATGCAGATTTCCATCCCCAAGGTCACATCCAGCCCTGAGACGATGCCACATAATTTCATTCAGCAACATTCAATTCATTAGGGCAGTTAAACCGAATCACAGAGTTTAATTTACCGTAGCTGATTATAAGAACCGCCTGTTGCTGAAAGGAAACGCTGCACCCGGATGCTGCTGTTCACCGAGTTTGTAGCTGAATATTTTAATCGAGTTCAGGTCTAACGCCGTGTCCGTACTACTGAGCTGACCCCAAAGGCACAAGATGTCAAAAAGTCCAGATCTTTTCAGTGGCCACTAGATGGTATAATATATGCACGCAACGGGTCTACGCAAGGTGACAGCAGCACAGATCGATTCCGCTCCCAAATCAACTGGGTGATTATTATGACGGGGTCGTGTTTTATTTTCTTCATTATTCACGAAGAGTTGGCTGCGCCCGGTGTTTTCTGGACGATAACATAAAGATGGAGGGGCATGAAGGAGAGAATTCGGCTTTTACTTCCAAGTTAAATGCTTAAATCGCACAGTGATTTACTTCAAAATGTCCTTAAACATTTACGAAAAATGTCCAAATGGCCTCTGCGACAGAATCATATTGAGGAAGTCTCAGAGATTGATTCATTTATATTTATTTTCATTATTCTTCCTAAAATACTCAGCACTGCGCGCAGGAGTCTGAAGGTTTGGATTCAGAAGATCCACGTCCAGAAAATACACAAAGACCTAAAGTAACGGAAATTAAATAACCAGATAAAAACTCGTTTTAGCAGCTGATCTGCTAGTCATTCATCTTCTGCACTGGAGCTTTGATTTGTCTGAATGTTCACATCTGCCAGTATAACAATAATAATAATAATAATAATAATAATAAACTAAACTCCGAGGCCAATTTAATATGTACAGACTAATAGGCAGATTCATCCGTTTCATACTTCTAATAAAAAAGTTAAATAATAATTCTAAGACTTGAACTCTGTTTGCAAGGCTGGTTAAATTGTGCTAATGTCGATAACTAACAACGCCAGAATATCATTTCAATTAAAAAAGTAAAGGTGAGACTAGGAAGTTGTATTGTGAGGATGTGCACGACTCAATCTTCAGACCTTTTTATACTGGCTATAAAACAAATACAGAAATTATTTATCCCATCTTTGCATTTTGTAAGTTTAATAAAATAGATCTACTTTTACTGTAAGCAGGGGAAATTGGTGTTTTACAAAATATTATATTATTACTAATTCTAGTTGCATTGTTTGGGAGCAGCAGAAAAGCTGCAGATCCTGGTCTGACGACCGATGGCAGAGGTCACGGGGCACAGGAGGACAGATGTTTATTCACTTTAATCCGGACAGAGCTGTGTCCCACACTTCATACTAAATAACCTGCTAATAATGTGCATGCTTGTCATTTCTGTGAGGTCTTCAGCTACATGGGCCCAGGTCAGATACAAGAAAACTAAATCCTTTGACGCTGTTAAAAATGAGATTTATCTTTTATATAATCAGTTTTAAGAATATACATGTTTTGATAATAGTACTGAGATTTTCTTTCTGTTTTCTGTGTCGCCTATTTCAGAAAATCCGGGCGTCGGTGTTTATTGGGCGTTGTGCACGATGACTGATACTAAAACAAATATGTAAGTAGCCTGTCACCCAGAACCTGCTGTTGGAATTTTATTTTTATTTTTTTTTTTGCGCTGTATAGATTCCACATTAGGTCTGTTTACTTGTTTTAACTCCTCTTTATGCAACGGTTTGCGCACAGACTGCGCCCTACCTGATCATGGTGAATCATGGCGTAGGCTGCCAAGTAGACTGCTTTAAGGTTTTTAAAAATGTAGAGAGGATGAACTGCTACGAGCTGACACACGATGGTCATGGTCAGAAATCTTACCAAAAAAAAAAAACTGTGACATTACACGTGGATGACGAAAGGTTCATTTTATAAGATGACATCCTATGGATTTATTGTCCTGGTGCTGCATTCAAGTGATGCAGAGAAAGTGAGAGACTTTCCTGTTTTCAGACTTTCCTGTTTGGTGTTGCTGCTGAAATCTGTTTTCTTGTGATTTCAGACTTTAATGTGGGGGAACTTGGTTGTTCTGACTGCAGGTATTCTGAACACTAGGAACCCGGAAAATTAAGCACTTTAGCTGAATGAATCCTGAATTCTTTTGAAATCTAACAAACAACTAGCAAAGTTGTCATCACAAGCCATGTAGTTGCAGATTGTTCTCCTGTTCTGGATGAAGCTGACAGGACTTTGAGTTGGTGCAACCTGCCTACCGTGAAAAGCAAAAACCAAACTTCAACTTTTCTCCACTCGGTTGAAAGCAGCGTGATGTCGTTTACAGTGGCCAATCGTGCAACGGCTTTCCTCCTCTCCGGGCCAATAGGAGGCGACGAGGAGTGCCTGTCAGTCACAGGTGAGGGTGGATGGTAAAAAAAATGGGTGAAAAGGGCCGGAGACGGGAGCGAGCCCGCGCTGATGGCAGAGCTATGCGGAGGAGTATCATCGTGTATGCGGATGTAGCAGAAACTTTCCACGGCTTCTCCCGCGGGGATGTGACCAGGAACCAACACTGGAGGAAGAAGGTTCAGCGACAGCAGCGCTCCACGGAGGGAGTAGCCTAAAATGTGGATGAAGTGACATTTAACCGGGCCGGTTAATTACTGTACTCGAAGACCGAGCAAACTCCGCTTTTTTCTGAACATGGCCGTTCGTGGCACCTCGCTGATGCCGTTCTCAATCCAAGCCATCCTGAACAAAAAGGATGACAGCCGACACTTGCCAGCTTTGGACATGTGCTTCTCCAACACGGCCTGCTGGAAAATATTTGGGGAGATGGACGGCGGATCTCGGAGAGATGACGGGGAAGCTTGTGAGCCGACGGACCAGAAAAGCTACGACTCTGACTCGGGACTCAGCGACGACAACGACAGCAAAACTGCGGCCGTGTGCAAGTCGGAGAAGGACGGAGATCCTGCGTCGGATGTGCCAGAGGAAAGTCTACAGGAGGAGACGGACCACGAGTCCGCAGCGGCGGAGAATGCAAAGAGTGACAGTGAGCCCAATAATGCTACGGGTAAGTAGGGCAGGAGGAGCACAAAGCAAACAAAGGAGGCTACACGGCGCAAAAGTTTAAAGTACGACTCTGATTTGTGAAATGACTTGACTTCTGGCTTTAAGTCTGACTTTAAGAGCCGTGTGTTATTTTAAATGCCGATGTTAATGAGCGCAGTGCCGTGGTTGTATTATTCCAGGCTATCAAGTGGATTTGAAACACTTCTCTACATCCTGATAACGTTTATGCATGAGCTGTCCTAATTTTACGCACGATCGTTAATGGACACACTGGCTCATGTTAAACTTGGCCACTATACCACTGATGTTTCTGGGCATTGATTGGCGTCATAATGACTGTAAGCTAAATGATGCTACACTGCGTGTTGCAAAGTGCCAGGAACACAGTTTATTCAAGATGAAGATTTGCCACAAACTCCAGCTCGTCTGCACCGGTTATTCAATAGAGAAGACAATTTTAACATCTTATTTGAAAACGACAGCGACTTAAGAAAATCTAAACGCAGTTCATTTATATTTCCGAGCTAAAACGGATAATGAAAGCACCTTCCTGTGTATGTGTGCACCATCTTTTCAATTATTTATATTCGTTACTTAGCTTGCTTCAGCGATTCACATTCCCAAGCATCCATCACCTCACCAGCAGAAGTGTTTTTTAAATGTCAGATAAATGAATTCACTTGCATGATCCATCTGCGTCTTCCCCTCCCAGACTCCAGCACCCTGGACGAGAAAACCCTGGACCAGCCCAAACAGCGGAAAAAGCGCTCCCGAGCCGCCTTCTCTCATGCGCAGGTCTTCGAGCTGGAGCGCCGATTCAACCACCAGCGGTACCTATCCGGGCCGGAGCGGGCGGACCTGGCGGCCTCCCTGAAGCTCACAGAGACTCAAGTCAAGATCTGGTTCCAGCACCGCCGGTACAAAACAAAACGCCCCCGCCGACCTTTTGGCGTCGACCCCGGCGGCCAAGAAGGTGGCAGTGAAAGTTTTGGTGCGGGACGACCAGAGACAGTACAGCCCAGGAGAGATCCTGCGGCCTCCGCTGCTCTCCCTGCAGCCGTCCTACTATTACCCCTATGCCTACTGCCTCCCTGCATGGACACTCTCTGCATGTGCCGGGAATCAGTGAGGACTCGATGACTGTATTTATTTGTTTTTGGTTTTTTTTGCTCCCAGGAAATCCAACCAAATATACTTTTTCTGACAAGAGGAGGAGACATGACGGGACTTTTATTCTGCCTCATCGAGTTGTACAGGCCAGACCGAGGGTTCCCAACCTAAATATGTTTCCCCCTCACTCTTAAACGACCCTTTCTTTCATTTAGTAAAAGTCTGTCCCGAGGAACCCTTTTCTAATGATTTAGGCTCTAAAATCATACCTGCCTGTACTGTAGGTGAGCAGGGAGACTGGATCTCTTGATAAAACGTCAGCATAATAAACTCCCAGGAGTCACAAAATAATAAAGTATTTTCTCTCTTTGCTTGGGAGCTCCTCAAGGACCCTTGAAGACCCCGGACCCTACTTTGGGACCCAGAGGCCTAAACACATTATTGGTTTCTATTTGACATGCGCCTTCCTACCTCTGCAGTGATTGGAAATAGGCATATTCCATTTACTTTTCAAATAACTGTCTCTGTTACAGGCTGTGTTTTTTTTTCTTGCTGTGTTTGTAAAGGTGGGATATTTCAGCACTTTTGATCATATCCGTTCCATTATTTCAATGTAAAACACATAGTGTGTGGTCGTACAGTGTGTGTCGGCCTGAGACGAGGCGGTTTGTTGTGTTGTTGGCCTGAACGTGAACGTGTGGCAGGAAGCAGGCTAAAACAGACCAACTTCTAAATGAAATGTACATGTGTTATTTGTGTTGAATGACTGTTTAGATCGGAAAAAACATTAAAACATATCAGGCATTACTTTCATTTGGCTGCAATTTTGTTTTACGAATTCTTTTTTTAAATTATACTGTAATGCTGCAGCACAAAGAAAAATATTTTAATAACACTCAGGCAAGCAAATGTTACCAATAATGATGACAATTCTGATTTCTAGATAAACTTTTAGTCAAGTCAAAGTGTTTATTTGTCATATGTACGGTACTAAAACGTGTTTCCATGCACGATGAAATTCTTACTGTGCCGTCCATATGAATGCCACACAACACAAATGAAATATAAAGTAGATAAATAAGTAACAAAATATGAGGCGCTTTAAAGCAGCAATTGAAGAGATATAATAAAAATATATAATAATATAATAAGAGAATGTATGCTACATGGGAGCTGCATGTGCAGTGGTCAACAGTGACAGTACATTTTACTTGATCATTCGGCGGATGATCGGCCAGGACACGCACACAATCATTTATAATCCTAAAACATATATGTTGACGTTAAAGTGGGAGTTTACAGATTCACGTTGATACAAAAACGCTGCAGGCTTCCCTATGCTTTTAGTCTACGTTAAAAAAAACATTTGCGCTATTTGTTAGATTGACGTGGCTTGTAAATACTTGATCTGACATTGGCAAATTGATTTAAAATGTGTTTTGAGAGACAAGCTTAATGAACCAAAATAATAACCTATTACAGCGATACTGACCATAAGCAATAACGACTTTATTATATAGGTCTACGCGCCTTTTCCTGCGCTGTGTCGCGCTGAAAGCCTAGTATTTTTGTTATAAATACAGGTTTAATTTCACTCTCCTTACCTCCACCATGATGTTAGCGGTACACACAGACCTTGTCGATGTCTTCTGGGCAGCCATTGCTTTCTTGCCACACACACCTGTCAAACAATGATAAATAGCTCTGTGATTCCCGGACAAGGCAAACTGACAGCCACGTTTAGGGCTGCATGTCAACACAAGAACAGGAGTATTCCGGGGTTAAGGAGGCTCATGTCACTGCGCCTAAACTGAGGTCAAAGACGAAAAAGAACAGTCTCATTTTGGGTTGTTTGCAGATACAAAACTGTCTTTTTTCAAGACAGGAAACACTTTTAACATGTCTGTGTAATTGTAGGGCTAATTCTGTAGTTGGAGGTTTTATTTGAGTAGTAGGCAGTGCTTCTCTTTCCACAACAGCCTGAATATTAAGTCGGGGTCAGTTGGGAGCTGGCGTACATTTACCATCCATCTCTGGCTTTTTGCATCTCCTAACAGTTATTCGGGATGCTGTATATCAGAATACATCAAAATGTCAAAAAGATTGGGTGTAGGGTATTGGGGGTGATTAGATCATCTGCAGATGAGGCAATAAAAAAACGCTCCAGGGCATGATCACATTTTATTACTTTAACATCATGGAAGTGTCGTTTACTGGGACACATCTGTGTTTCACGTCTGACAGCACCGCGCAATGCCACTGCGCTTTAGCGCACTGACACTTTTACGCAGCGACACCTTGTGGCAGAGTGTAGGGTGATCAGTGCCTCACCTTCTTTAAACCCTATATAGTAAAAACAGCCCTCTTACTCACAGCGGCGTCAATATGTCCTAATATCTGATCTATGTGATGCAGGTATCTCCAGTGGCAATGATGCTGCTCATTGGCTGCTCTGGAGCTTAAAGGACAGAGAAGGATAGCGAGGAGTGCACCGTCCCACTTCCTTTCATACCTGCATGTGGAGATATCTGATGCAGAGGGACATATCGCGGCTGGTGAAATGCAAACACTCACATTGGTGCACATGAACCCCATTCCAGCGTCTCCCTTTATCATTATTTTTGTATTGCTTAAATAGACGGTGGCTGTACAGAATATGATGACGGAGTCTGACGAGTCCCCTACATACAAGGAGCTTTACACACAACTAAACGGCTGCATTTTTAACGTTGTTCAACAGAAAGAGCCGTTTTCTAGTCACCTCTAGTTTTAATATTTTTTTGGTGTCTAAGGAACAAAGATGCAGTTTGGGAATTTTTAAAACCTATTGTGAAAGAAAAACCCGCAATAGCAACAATTAAGAGTTTACCCCACAGAAATCCACACCAGCCATGTATCTTAGTTGATATCTTTTCTGATATTTGAGTTTTCTTGTTCAAATTATTATGGTTTTTTCGTAAACAAGGTGTAAATAAGAACATTTCAGCCACTTGCTCTTGACTTTTGTCCTTACTTTCATTTGCAGAGAGACTCTCCAGTTGTTCTAAAACGAGTTACAGTGTCGATGATAGAAAATATGCATTATTTGACATATTACAGGGAACCAGGCAGCATTATGCTCGATTTCAGGCAAATTATGGGTCTAATCATGGTCCAAATCTGTGGTTTAATATGAACAACCGCTGCTTATTGTCGGTTCCTCGTTGGCTTGTAATAAGTTGTATTTGTGTTTTTTTGTGGCAGAGAAACCACAAATAGACACAGCCTAACAGCGGGAAGCTGAATGGATTTATATATTGGATTATATATAATTATATATCATGGATTATATATGTGTATATATATCATGGATTTATATTAATTTACGGGCTACACTACAAAAATATCCACTTGACAAATGGTAAAATATTTACATTGTATTTCCCCCTAAATATGGAAGATAGTTGGTTTTAATAGGCTACAATTCAGTTTGTCCAGAGATGAAACTATAAACAGCGACGCTACCTTTGTTTATAACAAATGCCACAGGTCTCTAGTCACAATATCAACGTGATGAACTTTCAGATCATTTCTTAGACATCTGAACACACAATGCTCCTCTCCGTACAGTTTCGTGTCAGCCTAATGTTTCTTCAACCTGCTGGTGTGTAATAAACCAACCCATCAAACAAGATGTGAAATTGTAAAATGCATGTCACGCACACAAGTCGGTTTTTAATGCGACTGAACAGTTTATTAACAAATATCTATTTGGGCTAAATGCTGAATAGTTCTCTACTTCTCAGTCGCCTTGTGTTCATTTACCAAACCTGCTTGATTTCCATATTTACATTTTAAGGATTAGCGCTTTGTAAATTTAAAACCCATGTAGGTCGACTGAAAGTCTGAATTCAGCGGCACTGGGCTTTTAACCTGTACTGTCTTAAATACAAATGATCACATAGAGCATATGTTATTTTTAACAAGCACAATAAATCACAAATAACGTGATTTTTCTTGTTTCGGTGCATTTTCGTGAAACAATTCCATAATGCCAGGGTCCGACACGGGCTTCCCTCCGTTCTTATTAATTCATCGATTTGTATTTAATCCATTTGACCCTACAACTTTCAAAGCCCTTGTTCCTGAAGGGATCACATGCACTCTCCATTCAGGCGATAGGGTTGCAGGCTAAATTTACACGGACTTCACTGATAAACCAGAGACAAAGCTTCTCCACTAATACTAGTCGCTGTTTTTCGCTTTGTAAAAACAATTAGGCGTCATTTTGCTTCAGATATTTCTGTCGGGATTGCGAAGCTGCCAGCCAGTCACACCTTTTTAAGCATTTTGGAGCATACTGACCTGAACTCACTGCCACCTGCCTCAAAGCTGCCCAGGTGCAAATTCCTCTTCATCCACGTAAACAGTGACGTCATGTGCCTGTGAAAAGTACAGTAAGTGTGAAAGACAAGCACTGAAATAAACTTCTACCTTCAGCTACAGCTCACATTTAAGAAAAAGGTGTATACAATGAAACCTGATGGCCTTCCTGTCCAAACCCATAGGTTGTAGATGGTGATAAATGTATTGAATGCTCCTCTCTGACAGATTCATGCTTAATAAGACCATAATTAGCCTGGGATACAAAGGTTTATCCTTTTAACTTTGTCATTTCCCCCCCACTTCCTGAATAGTTTTGCTGTATATTTCTAAAAAGTGATTTCAATGCAATGTTTCTTTAATCTGAACTCCAAAGTGCAAAATATTTAAAAGCATGCCCGATTTGATAAGTTTGTGCAGATACCTTAAACTAATCCATCCTTCACTATGAATTATAACTTTGAATTTTAACAAGTTTATATTAAGCACTTAAAAGCATTAAACTAATTGGAAATTGTTTGCTAGAGAAAAATACCCACTTAAAATGTTCTATTTTTTCATTTACCAATAATTGGCAGCAAGAGCAATCAGCTCACACAGCTGGTGAAATATTTCTAAACTGATGCTTTAAGAATAATGGAAACTTTGAGTAGTTGTACATAATGGTTTGCAGTGATTTAAGGCCAAATAAATTTTTAAAGGTGACTTTATACATTTGATAAGTTAGATAAATTTTTTTAGTCAGCGATTAAGATCTCTTTTGTGCAAAAGACCTGAGAGCCTAGACAGCCAGTGCACACTAACACATGCACACATGCCTATTAAAGCAATCACAGTTACTAGAACTAGCAGTAAAGCTACGTAATAGCTGAGATCTGCATTCAATTAGGGAATAGCCTTCAAAGTCTGACATGGTTCGTAGTGCTCCTGTGTGTTCACACATGTATGTGCAGGTGTAATTGTAACACAGTTGACTTAGAAGTATTATAAATATTTTGTAGTACAGATACAGTATCTACTACAGTCAAAGTGAACAAACTGCTGGTTTACTATGCTCTGTCAAGTGGAAGTTGGAGATAATGCACTGAGTGAATGCACATAAGTGTGTGCATGTGTGTGTTCTTTTAAATTTATGTTAAGCCATACTGGAAGTACAGTATTTGCTTCAGAAGCATTGTTAGGAAAATGTAGTATCAAAAGAACATGCACTTATTATGTAGAATGACTACAGCCTACTTTCATAATGTCATAGGCAATCAGTTATTGGGTTAGTTTATTATTACTGATCCATGATGGTAAAGCAACATTCTAATGTGTGTGACTGAGGTGGAGCTTTTTATTGACACTTTATTCTATTGCAATGCATTATATTTTATAAGCTGAGCATACGTTTTGTGTGGTATGGTAAATTCCAAATCTGCAAAGTAATTTGTAGGCTACCTATAGCTGTCAAATAAAAGTACTGGAATAGTCTGAAGTGTTGTATAGTGGAAGTCAAGTAGCAGAAAAAAAGAAAATACTCCAGTGATGTAGAGGTATCTCAAAGATACACCTAAATGTTGTTCTTGAGTAAAGCTGAGTTGCTTTAAACCTCCAACTGAATATTTATTACCTATATAACCTTTTCAGGAGCTGTTCCTCTTGTGTTTTTATAGGTTACCTACACTTTGACCTCTGTTACCATGGCAACAACAAAAGCGTCACAGGACGCAACCACACAGTGCCAGTGGTTGGGTTTCCGGTTTTGATTTTCTTCCAGTGAAGGCAAAGGGGATCATGGCGACAGTGAAAATTATTCCAAATCGCAGCCTACGGTTAGTTTTTTCGTAGCTGTTACCGCCGTTTAAAACGAAAATCAGTATCCGCAGAGGTAACGTTTGCAGTTAGTGTGAGTGGATCATGCCGCGCGGGACAGCAGCAGTGTTAGCATAGTCAAAATGGCGTCTGCTTGCCCACTCAGCGCTCGTTTAATCCATCTGTGATCAGCCCGATAGCTGGATTCCACAAACTGTAACTACTTATTAGTGTTTCGGTTTTATCCACTGATACAGTCGAAACACCTTTGAGCGTCATGTCGGACTCGGAGGAGGACAGCCAGGACAAACAGCTTAAAATTGTAGTGATTGGAGATGGTGCGTGTGGGAAGGTGAGCCAGTCACACACATAATTTACATTCACAACGTTACTGAGAAGAAGGACTTGGAGGCTTAACTTTTCTCCACCGACACCGTATCTGTTTCACTACGGTTCAGCCAGTGTCTTGCTGTTGTTTTTAACGTCCTCATCCGGATGCCGTCTTCCCAGTCACCATGGCGACAGACGCTAAAGCTAAGTTGACTATTAACCTAGCTAACAACAACATATCGCAGCGAGACAGCATAACGGGAATGTGGTCAACATGTCTGAGTAGACATTCCCTATGCATAAAATTAATTAGTGTTTGTTAGCTGCCAAACTAGCAAATCTTAACCAGTAATTATTGCGCAGCTATTAAAACCTCTGTGATGTGAGGAGTTAATGACACAGTCTGACATTATCAGAATCAGAACCAGCTTTATTGGCCAGATGTGTCGGACACACGAGGAATATGACTCTGGTACATCGGCTCTCAATGTGCATGTACATACCCCATGAAAGGGGCTAGTAAACAATAAACCAGCATAAGGCTGTGTAATATAACAACATAAGCAGTATTAACAAGCAACAGACAGTTCAAACAATGCAAAATAAGCAGCATAAACAGGCAGTAAACAACGCAGACAGACAAAGGAATGCTCATTGTGAAATGGGATAAGTAGGAATAAAAATAGAGTACTTAAAATTCGAGACCTATATGAATCTGTATAATCTGTACAAGATATATTTATAGGTAGTGCACTGAGAGTTATTGTCCAGTCATACTGTTGTTGGTTAAGTGTTCATCAGAGTGTGGCCTGGGGGAGAAGCTGTCCTTGTGCCTTGTTATTTATGGTTATTTTTATGCCCGAACACAAGCCTGATCCACCTGCAAGTCCTCCAAAACAGATGAAATGTGCATTTATATTTCATATAGTTCCCCTGAGTTTGCCCACCCTCAAACATCTTGGTTGGTAACGGTTAAGGTGAGGGAGATTACCCCAGAGTTTGAGGTGGTTGTACACCTGACAAGGGAAATTACAATATGAGACAATATGGAAGAATTGTAAACTCTAGATAATAGACTAACATTAGGGATAACATTTCTTAAAACAGCAACATAGACCTAAAATAGCAACTTAAGAGACTCAGTGTTAGCATGAATATAAATATTAGGCTTAAGAGATTGAGCGAGCATGTAATGCAAGAGTTACTCTAATTGGAAATACACAGTAATTCTGTCGTGCAAATATACAGTAGGAGGCAGAAGTGGTGACTTAAAATGGCATTTTCTCACTTTAGAGTCACTCTTAGTCAAAACCTCTTGTGCCACAATGTGCATCAGTGTGTATATAGATTGTTGCTTTCTTTTTTCTCCTATTTTCTTCCCAACTTAAATGCACATATTTTCCTATTTTTCTTGTTGACTTACAGGCAACTGTACCGGACACAAACTCGCTGTGTGTTCTAACATAGTGTAACTGGCCAGTATTAAAATCCCACTGCCTGTTTTACAGATAATGGACATCTGGAGTTTTGATTCTGCCTTAAAGACGGCATAATGGATTTAAATATGGCACAGTTCTGTTGTTCTAAACCTATTAAGTCTACCTAGGCCTTAATCCACATCATATATGTTACTGAGTGTAGTGTACCTCTTCCCAGAGGAGTGCTTTTTGTGTAGTGTTTTATAGTAACTGAGCCCATATTCCACTGTGAAGAATTATGTTGTGTGACAAAACGAGACTGCTTTAAGTTCTTATTGCTATGGAACAGACACAGACTTAGGGCTGAGGATTATTATAAAAGATACTGATTTTCAGTATTTTGTCCTATAGCCCTGCCTCTTTCTGTACTACCAAACATTTGCTAATCATATGTTTAATTAATTTTACAATAGTTTGTGTCAAATGTAATGCTTCTTTTGATTTTTTTAACTAGAAAGTTTAGCTATATGATGAATTTTCACAATCCCTACATTTGCCTTACACTTTGGGGCTGCTGCAACTGCATAAGAACTTGGGGTAATATGGTGCTGTACATTATTATGCAGAGTATGACAGCTAATAAAGGAAGGCTACAGTTAGCTAATCCTGGCTCCTGCAGCTGGGTGGGTGTTTTCCATCAGTATACCCCTGTTCTCCTGTCCAAGGACCCCCTTATGCATGCGACTCCAGAAAGAGGCCCCATTTAAGAAAAGTATGTCTGGACAGCCTGTGAGAATGTTCCCTTTTCTTTCATTTGATAGAATAAAATAACAGTGGGAAGAGAGCCATGTGTGAAGACTTTTTTTATGAGCTGTCTGAAGTGTAAACTAATGTACCTGTTGACAGCGCATCGTCTCTCTCTCTCTCTTCTAAATTTACACAAGCTGGAGCTTCCCGTTCCCTTTCAGAATCACAGGACTGAATCACTCAGTATATTCATTTTAAAGACTTGGACTAAAAAGGTCTAACTCATACATACAGCATCTACAACAGCAGAATTTTTTCCTAATCAAGCAAACAATTTTTTTGCAGCGCAACAAGGAGGTTATCATAACAATTCAGCTATACTTCTTCTTCTTCACTTTTCTCAAATCTCCTAATGAATGAGCGTGAATGTGAGGCAGGGACGTCCAGTGCTTTTCAGCTGCACATATCCTTTCGTAACCAATCTCTCCTTCCTCTGGGAGAAAGAAAATGAATGTAGCAGTAATAGTGAGACCCAATGAGAAAAATGAATGTTCTCATTCTGGAAAGTCGACATTTTCTTTTAGGGGAGGGGGTGCATAGAACACACACAACTCAGTTCCCAGTAGATACGCTACATTAATAACCTTCCTCACACTGCTGCCAGGTGTCAGCTCGTCACTGTCTGAATGACTTACCTGCTTGTCTGTTTTGGGCAAAAAAGAGCAGCCCTGCCCCCCATTTTGTGTAGGCACCACTGACTGACATCTTGAATGCCGTTTCCCCCCTTATTAATGTCAATTTGCTCAGCAAATTGCAATTGGATCAGTTTTTCTTGGACAGAATTTTTGCTTGTGGTTGGTTGCCCATTCAGAAATATCGGGAGATGTGGGAAGGCTTGTCCACCTGAGCGAGATGTTTTAAAAATATGGAGTCTCACATTTAGCCAGGCTCTTAGACTGCTGAGCATAATTTCCAAACAAGTCTGTTTTTCAACCTGAGTTATAAGCCACTCTGTTTCTCTCAATACTTGCTGTTTTTTTTTAATTTTTTTTTAATTTTTTACCTGTAGGGTAAAAAGGAGCTTTAGGTACAGGCCCAGGGATATTTTATCCCAGCATTGTTCTTTACAGTTAAGAAAAGAGTCAGCTTTGATGCCATGTTGCAAAAATGCACTGCCTCCCTCATATAAGTTGCATCACATGGACAATGTCAGCTTGCCATATTTTTCCCCTCTCTCCCAGTTTCTTGTTTCAGCAGAACTTCCCCCATTTCCCGGCAGTGGTATCACTGGTGACCCTGTGCTATTCTCTGTTGGAGTGTCAGGATTACGCCAGCTTTTACACTCACTGGTTAGTTCCAGTTGTACTGTGGAAAAAAGAGACTGCGTTGAGGGAGGGGTGCCAAGCTACTGGAATGCCAAGACAAATGGCCGACTAGGCCAACGCGAGCATGTGGAATAAATTTTTGCTGTCCAACCTTGTTATTCCTGTGTTGTCAGTGATTGTTTGGGCTACTTAAATAGCCTATTTTCTCCTTGTTGCGTCAGTCACCTCTATTAATTTTTCAGTCACTCTTGAGCCTGTGACATGCTTCGCAGACTGAGATTAAACAAGCCTGTAGGTTAATGAACTTTTAAAAGAATTAGGTGGATAAAATTTGATTCTGCACCTCTAAGCACATGTTAATCAGGACAGGCACTGGTAAAGCAGGATGACACATTCAGTAGGTTTCATTAAAACCTTACATTTGAAGGCTGGGTTAAACAAAGATTTTATATTAAAAGGTGTAGGACAAATCAGTACATTCAGACAGCCACA
>NW_018128217.1:152548-161242 GCF_001952655.1 Monopterus albus
TGTGTTTTCCCTAGTGTAGTTTGAAAGAAATCCAGTCTTATTTGCATCATTACGTTGCCTAAACCAAAACCTTGAGCATGAGTAGAGGTAGATAAGTGAAAGCTTAATACACTGAAAGAATGAATTTAGTCTTAAAATCTCTAACCCTCAGTGATTGTCAAGTACCAGATTAAAATGCATTTACTGCCACAGGAACACTTAGGGAATCCCACAGCTTCACTTCTCTGTTGTGTTTATGTAAGCACACTGCACTAAAGATAGCTATTGCACATTCACTTCATTTTTCCCCTTATCCTCATCTATCAAAATGAATTAAACTTGGCATGTCAAACCTGCGCTACGAGTTCCCATGGATTTCAGGAGAGCCCCTAACATGCTATTTTTTTTCCTCCTCAAACACGGCAGTGACACTGATGGAAGTTTTATAATTTGTGGCAATTATTAGGTCTGCAGTCTGGAGACATGACACATACCCTGACACCTGTTTTTGTAATGTGCGTTGATTTTCACTGTCACAAGACTGAGTAGTGAGACGGCAAATGAGGCAGACAATTACATCAACGCACCCTCCAGTCAATCTCAAAGTTTTTGAAGGTGCTTAAAATGGATGTGTAATAAAATTTATGCTCTGCAGAGCATACGTCAAGGTTACATCGCCTATAAATTATGGCTGTATGCTATTGTGGAAAAGAACATAGAACTGTTGTCAAATGATAAATTATACCCTTGTATTTTTTTTTTTATATTAGAAAATTAAATATGGTAAAAGGCTTAAGTGTGATATTTGCCAGTGTGAATGAAATCAGTTTTTCTGTTCATCAAAATAGCACTGTTTTAGGAAGTTGTTTAATATGCTGTATATTTTATCTGGAAGGAATTTTGCTGAATCCTGCATTTTCCCTGGGCCATGCTGTGATTTTCACTTGTTTTTTATGGTATACATATACTCGCATGCGACTATTGTTTCATAGGAAAATACTATGAACTGAATCAAGGTTTCTCCTTTCTCCTAAAAGCATTTTCTTTAAAAACACTTAACTACTCTAAATGACATATTTTTAGTCCTGTTGATTTCTGCAGAGATGTTCTGGCACTCATCGACCGTGTCTCTTCGTTTGTCTCTCTGTTTCAGACATCACTCGCCACCAGGTTTGCACAGGAGGCTTTTGGGAAGCAGTACAAACAAACCCTCGGTCTGGATTTCTTTCTAAAGAGAATAACCCTTCCAGGTGAGACACTTTCATAATCTTTTGGGAGTACTCGCTTGTTCGGAGAGAGCGTGGACACGCGTGTTGCGCAAGCACTTAGTGGCAGACTGCAGACTTGTTGTTTCAATGAAATACTTGGGATATGTATTTGGCAAGATTATACTGGCTCAACTATTACTGTGTTTTGTGTGCATTTAACATTATCTATGTAAAATAGACCCATTATATTAATTGAAAGTTTCACAAAGAAGCCTGTTGTTCCACTTCCTGTAATATTTCTACGTCTGAAATTTTCTTGTTTTCCATTTTTCCAGGGAGAATTTATTTCTCAGGTCAACCCAGGAGCTGAATGTCGCTTTTCTGGTAGCTCCTCATTGTAGCGCGTCTGCCACTTCTCAGCTTTATTCACTCTGAAAGCTCTTCTCTTCGGAGCGAATAGCATGCTTTTTAAAATTCTTTTTTCTTTTTTACTTCACAAGGCCGTTGGACAGTTTATGTCCAAACGGGTGAGCCCTGCTCATAATCCTGTGGGCACAGTACAGAGTAAATACATTAAACATTTTATATCCATATCACCGATCCCCAGGTTAAACTGATCTGCATCCTGCACCACATAAAACATTCATGCCCTTATTTTTTTTATAATGAATCCACAGAAATAAAGCCACACTCTGTATCCCCCTTAGATCTGTAAAATAAATGTTTGACTCGTACTATATTTAGATGAAAGCACTCCATTTTTACTTCCTACCATGTGAAATGGGGATTTTCAGTATTTTAACTAGTATTTCTTAAACTCTGCCAAGGTCTGAGGTCCAGAATTCTGCTAAGTGCAAACGTGAATGATTGCTATTAACCGTTTGACTTTTCTTTCCTGAAATAATCACTGATCTCGAGTGTTAAACCGTAAGCTTTGTTTAAATATAATGTTCATATGTCTGTACCAGTGGCGCAGCACCAACACTGGGTTCAACACCAGGCTTGTAAAATGGTCAATTTTTTTGAGGAATTGGGTGTTGATGAGCTGATGAAGAGGAGGGTGGCTATGTGAGCTCGGCGTTCCCAATTTCATTAGGACCCTGCCTGGACCCACCCTGCCTTATACTGGAGAGGTTGTATGGCTCTCTGGGTCACTGTGGGGCTGTAAAGGGTCTCTTGCAGCAAGGGGAGAATAGCCTATAGTCAACACTGGCCCCTCTCACCATGAAGGCCCAGCTTGTCAAACTTAATGTAGATTTTCCAACACAGGGAGAGGTGAGGCGAGGCCGACTGGCACACAACAGCCTCCTGTGTGTGTGCTTTTTATAACAATGCCTCTTCCAGATGTCAGTGCCAAACCAATGAGGTCCAGGCAGTGAAGGGAACAGACTATAGGTGAAATTTACTTGATAAATTCTGTCAAACTCTAACTTTCGTAATCTGCGCCGACCTGACACCAGGAGGACGATCATCATACGCCTTGGTTTGTCTCACAAACGCCGTCTCTCCTTCTCACAGACCCTAAGCAGAAGAATGTCCATGCTGTTGAGTCAGCGTGAATCTATGAAACATAAATAAAGCTGGTGTCTGAGCAGTGTGGATGGGTGGGGATGGCTCTTTATGACACCGAGGAACCGTTATTCATTGCACTCCACAATGTAGCTTTGCATTGACACTGTATAGTCTAGATGTAGTGACGTGAACCTCAGTGTTTCCTTCCCTTGCTTAAAAAAGGGGACTTGTGAAGGGGTTGAGTCGTCCAGCCATGTCCACAATGTACGCTCTGCACGCCATCGCCGCTCCAGCCCAACGCAGGGCCCTCATCACACCAACATAAACTCCTCGCTGTCTGGTCCTCCCTCCTCCTCTTTTTTGAGTTTTTTTTCCAACCACCCCTTTTCATTTTCCAGAGGAAGAAAATATTTATTTGGATTTGGTTTTTGTGCCCGTCTTTCTCCCCCTCTCATTCACTCTTTCTTTCTCTTTCCACAGGCACAGGGACAAGAGTCTTCTTTTCCTCTTATTTTGTGTTTAATTATTGCTATTTTCCTTAACAGCACATAATTCTCCTCACTCTCCTAACTTGGCAGAATATGGCACAGGCTAATAAGAAGTCTTTTTCTTAACTTTCAGGGAATTGAGAATGTTTAAATTAGAGGGTAAGTGTACCTATTCACCCCCCCCTCAGTCTCTGGGCTGGATATTCTTGGATGTGAGGTGTGGGTGACCTGCCATGCAAGACCACGTAACATGAAAGATTAATGGCTTATTGTTTCAATTAAGTATATCAACAACGCCAACTTTTATTGTAGAATTTCCTCACCCAAAAGACAGGATCCAGTTACAGCTGAATCATTATTTCCTCAGGATTATGAGCTTTGCTAAAGCAAACAAGTTAATGATTAAAATGAACAAAAACATCCAGAATGGAAACTTAGAATGGCAGTGCTCATTTTGATTATTTTTATTTAATTGATTATCAGAGAAATCACAAGTCTAAAGTCTGAAACATCTGTGCTCCATTTATCAGAGGTGATTTGCACATTGTCATTTAACTATCAGCCCTTTGTGACATTGATGGTATTTATTTCTTCTACTCTGTAGGAAATTTGAATGTGACTCTACAGGTGTGGGACATTGGGGGCCAAACATTAGGAGGAAAAATGCTGGATAAATATGTGTATGGAGCTCATGTAAGTTGACAAATTCACTCTAAATGCATCTCTGGTTTGCACTACAGCTTCCTCCTTTTACTCCTCCTACATGAAGCAAAACAATGATTGTGTCTGACTCAGCCTCAGGAAGGACAGGGGATCTGTAAATGTACAAAGCAAATGTTACACGATTGTCACTATGGTGAAAACAAAACAGGACGAATGCAATTCCCTAATAGTCCTGTACTGAGGACACTAGTCGGGCTTATTATTACAGTCTCAGCTGCTTCATTCAGAGCCTGCCACTCCCTCCCTCTGGAGCCAAATCATAATAAACTGTCATTTGGATTCATAGTGAGCACAGCAGGTCAATCGAGCTTTAAAGATCAGCGTATCTCTACTTTTTACGGAGTTTGCTGGTTTGTGTCAAACTGAACAAATGTTGATAAAACTGTATACTGTGGCCAAACTACATTCTTAAAAACACTTTACTCCTAATTTGTAAATGTATGCAAATTTAGATCCATTAAAAAATGCGACACAAATTACTTAAAGTTCAGGCTAAGTAATGTCGAGTGTTTGATAACACTTGGCTTATAGATGAAAAGGCTGAGGGGAAAATAGGTTAATAAATGAGCTATTTACTCTCACATTATCATTTAGTTTAATGTACCAGAGTGTAATGTACCAGTAACATCAGCGTCCATGCAGCTGTAGATGAATACTAACTGTTACATCCAGAATACATATTGTTTTGAAGAAGCTTACTTAAAAAACGTGGTTTGTCTAATTGGACATTCACTGTGCAGTACAACACCTAACATTTGGGCACTAGTCACCATATACCAGCTACTGTATATGCAAGTACACTTTTGCCATATTTGTCAGTAAAAGCCAGACAAACATTAGTTGGAGGGTCTTTCTCTGTTCTATGGAATATGAGATATACATACAGGAATTTCCCCACTGTGGGATCAATAAAGTCCTACCTACCTACCTACCTATGAATCTGCTTTAAAAGTAGTGGGACATTTTCTGTGCCTGTAATGTGTACATTACTCCTGCCTGCCTCTCTCCTTCACAAACAAAATGTCGTAACTGACTGCCACACCGCTACACTTGGCATCGCAGTGTGGCACTTTGCTTCTCTCGTCTCGTTTCTCTTTACACACTGTATCAAATTTTAACACCCATTGTTCACCTCTGTGCATACTGTAATCAATCACGGCTGTTTCAGAGAGACTCACAGTAGTAAGTTATCGTCACCGACCTCGAGTGTTGTGACAGTGTGCGTCTGCTGAACAAAAAGCAACAGACACCCCTTCAGTCATGTTGCATCACGCAGGAAAAGTAGAGACATTTACCTTAGTTCATGTTCATTTTGGCTTTAGAAAACCAGCCGCTGAACTAGTGATAGGTGATAGTTTAGCTATGAGATTATTTGTCTTGAATTATGCCAGCAGCTCTTGTATGTGTGTTTATGCTTAGATTAATTTATGTGTTCATGCAAACACCTCCACCAGGTCTGAGTGTTTGTTCAAACATGGCTCTGGTTGCTGTTGCATGACTCTTTCTGTAGTGCATACAGTGGTAAAGATTATGTAGGGAGGAGGAAAATATCTCTAGGCAGACAGCCTTCATTCATTAGCTCAGACAGCAGATAACCAAACCTGACCTCTGTTCTATTCTGCACTGACTTTGGAGCGTGCTTTCGAAACTGGGAATTTAAATGTGTAAAGCACATGTGAATTGACTTAGAACATAACAGTACTAAACCTGACTCAGATTATATGTGTGAGTGAGTGAGTGAGTCGGTCTGTCCCCTATTCTAAGAAGAGGAGCACTGCCATCTACTGTTCCCACGCTCACTCAAGGTCGCTTATGTTAATATGAATATGAGGTGAACGAGTAGGAAATTAGGATCATTACTCACGTCCATTGTTTCCCAGTGGATGGATGTAAATGTGAGGTGCTCAAATGAGAGCATGGTGAGATTAATGTCGTTCCTCCTCTGCCTTTTTCCAATGCAGGGGGTTCTCCTGGTGTATGACATCACCAACTACCAGAGCTTTGAGAATCTAGAGGATTGGTTTTGCATGGTGAAGAAGGCCAATGAAGAATCTGATATCCACCCTGTTGTCTTCCTGGTTGGAAACAAAAGTGAGTATTATACATACTGTATGGCAACACATAAAAGAAACATTACAGCTTTATTTTAATTTCTACTAAGTAGCAGCAAATGAAGAGAGTTTCCCTCTATTCATTTCACCCTGCCCCATTTTTCACCGTATGTGCCTCTTTGTGTGTGAAGGAGTGTGTGAGTGTTTGATGGCAGCATATGTGTTTGTTAGAGCACCAGATAACTGATGAGTGTGATAAGCCAGTTGATGTGTGTTTTGGGGCGATGGGAATGCTGATGTTTGTGAACTCTGGGGAGTGACTTAAGGGAAGTGATTTAAAATCCTTGGGCCAACAGATCTAGGGCACTGCTTATCTGTGCCCCCTCACTCCCAGTCAGTACCCATCTGACCCCCTCAGTCCGAGCCTGGGCTCCTGTCCTGAGTCGCTGGTTAAGGAGAGGAATTGGATGTTAACCAGACGGCTCTCTTCCTATCAGCCTGCACCCATCCACCCATCTCTAAAATAAAGAGTAATATGATGACTCTTTTTAAACATTCTTTTGACAGATGTGGCTGCCGCAGTGTTATTGTAAAGTGAGGCGTTAGTGTGTGTGTGTAATGGTGACTGCCCATCTTCCCGGGTGATGATGAACGGTCAACAAAGTGGTGCCTGCACACAGGAAGCTCTCACTAATGTTACTCAACGGGGACCATAGGTCACGGTTTAATTCGCCTGTCTACCGCAGATTCTCTTTGTTTTCACATCCGTTGCATCTCCTAATGCCTCGGCTTTAACGGTGGGCGCCTGTATATTTAGGCTAGGTTTTGGGAGTGTGGGTGCTCTAATATTTAAGTAGTGTACATCCTACTGTCGAGCCCCTCACCCCCACACTTGCTCAGTAATTTTCCCCTTTATGGCTCTATCAACCTGGAATGGCCCATGTGTGTCATTTCTGTTCCTACAGGGTGGAAAAAAAAAACAGAATCCCACACAGATCACCCCACTAGGAGCAATCAATTACCTTGCAAGACTTTATTAATCTCTGCACCCTCCCATGGACTCCTTTTTTTCAGGGAGCCTGAAAAATGTTAGTCTAGGTATCTAGCTGGAAATATCTATGCCTACATTTTTGTTTTACTTTTTTCATTTCCCCTCCCTAACTTTTTTAAGTGTTGTAGCAATTTAGTCTTTTCTCCATTCTGAATACTTGGCACACATGAACAACAAGTGGAGCATGTGAATACACAGCATTCTTTTGGGAGCAGCGTTTAGATTTCTTTGTAATGGTTCCCATGATGTTGGACTGTCTGAGGCAACGTATTTGTGACAACCGAAATAGAAGTACAGACATAACAAGGAGCTTATAAAAACACTACAGATTTATGCCTCTGTGAGGGCTTGTCTTTGGGGAGACTGTGGTGTTTCACCACTCTGAATTTTTTAGCATCTCCACTTAGATAAGCTTAAGGTGAACACTGGCTGTAGATGGCACGTACATTTAGGTTAGAACAGATAGTCATACACATCCCCTTGTACTAAAAGACCTGTTACACTATTATAAAATGTTCTTTTTAACATATAGAGTCAACATAGAGACCATCATCAAATGTGAATCTCCATGGCTTTTTAACAGTACATGTGCTACTTTATACATTGAGCTTAGGTTTTCCTGAATGACCCAGTGTTCACCGTCTAGTTCAGTTTGAACACTGTCTTCTTTACCCACTAAACAGTAACTGAGCCTACGGGCCAGACTGGTTCATTAAGGATGCTGTCCTCTCCTCTCGTACCCTCGTCTCACTGCCCTCCTTGCCATGTCACTACTGGGGAACAACTTTTCCATTCTTTGGCTTAGCACGGCCGACTGGGGTTAAGTGTGCTTGTTAAGCACCAGTAAGCTGCACCCCCGTGCCCTCTACATGCTACCTGAGCCTTGTGTTAAATAATGGCACCGCTTGTAACAATTCAGAGAGGAAGCCAGTGAAATGTTTTACTGAGGGCACACATATGTACAATTATTTATGCAACTGCTTGCACACACAGACACTAGTAGATGTGCACAGAAACATGCACTTACAGTAAGTAAAGCAACACACACAGAGTTTCTGGGAATACATGGGTAATGGAAGAATGCTAAGCTCTTGGTCTGTCTAAACATACTATAACTGTTTATTGCAGTGCAGCCCAGTGTAACACCGTATGGTTGTCTCAAGACATAAAAAAAATAGGTAGTATAGAAAACAGGCCATACTATCATTTTATTTTAGTGGACTGTTAAAAGTCCTAGTCCAAATTTTGCATTTATTGTTTTTACCAACTTAAACATATTAAATGGGGCCGTCACTATTTTAAAATGACCTGCACTACTGTTCAAAATTAGTGCACATATTTCTTTGTAGACTGTGTTGTTTATCAAACAAATTTGTTTTTATTAAGTGGGGATCGCAGGACCCCTGCTCACTCCCCACCCATCACCCTTCCCATTGCTAGTGCTCTCTCCCTCAGGAACTCCAGAGCATCCATCATGGACTTGTACAGCCCTTATTTGGGTGACTTAAATGGGTTCAGTTCTCTTAACCCCTCCTCATCACTCAAGGCTTTTTGCTCAGAGGATCTAGTACTGTTCACTGGCGATCCACTCAGTCCTGCCATGGGAAAACGCTCCCTTCTGCTGGGAGTTAAGTTCCCTGCATGAAGAGAATCTGTGCACTCAATTATGTCTTACCTGCCCC